>NC_089848.1:61342498-61564998 GCF_035609145.1 Eleutherodactylus coqui | reverse complement strand
AATTAGACGAAGGGAAAAGTGACTGTAAATGTCCATTTGTCAGAAACTGACAGTTTTGAGAGATCATTTTGCATAGGTACTAATGGGCTAAATCAGCCCTTTAGTACTTCATTGCATGTATTTAGAGAACAGCGGGTGGTCTGATCTCTAAATACACCACTATTGTTATCAGCTGTTATCAGCGATGCTTGCGGAGAACACAGCATGTGGTCCGTGCTATCTTATTATCCAGAGGAATGAGGATTCCATTCGGACCTGAAGTCAGCTATGGACCAAAAGTGCACGGTAAATGCACAATTGGTACACATTTACACAAAACAATTATTGCTCAAAAGATGGCTTTTTAGCGAATTTTGAGCAATAGTCGTGTGTAAATGGCCTTTAATCTACTAAGCTAATGAACCTTACCTAAAAGCAGGACAATCACCTTGACAAGGACAGCCTGGAGACAGGAACCTGGAGCAATCTTGTCTGCCCCTAGATGGTGATGAGGGAGGTGACAACTGATAGATGACATTTACAGTTGACACAGATGTTGAAAGGTACAGATGTAACACAGCCCCAAAAACAAAGTAGACAATGCAGACATACCTGACAAGTTTGTTGAACCAGCAAACGCTGACCATGACCAGAACTTCCACCATGCAGATGAATGACCAGCCTCCTCCTAGAGGAGGGGTTGGATTAACTATACATTCATAATGGCTGATTGGCCAGCTACGAAACATTTCCCCACTGGCCAACCAACCAATATGCCAGCAAAGGAAGTGTACAAGTTGGCACCAGAAAGACAGAGCGCATGCACTGGTGCTGGGATTGTGATGTCACCCTTGACCCAATCCTGGACCATAACCCCGGGCTTGCAGTTATCAGTAGATTGGTGAGCCAGCTGTTTTTAGAGTAAATGGAACTCCTGGCTTAAAAAAAACAATCATTTTGAGGAGGTTTTCATGAAACTAAAAGCTAAAAAAAGTAGAATATAACATGATCACGTTCTATAGGCAAACCTAAAAACAACTATAGGGAAAAGCTGGCATCATCTTTACCTCTGTAAATCATTCAGGAGCTTTCTCATTTCCTTATGCTCTTTGGATTCTGTTTTATTTTAACCATAATTTCTGCAAGTCAATTTTTTGTTTCGTGAATTTGGTTCTTTTTCCTGTTTACCAATAACAACAGATCAGGAGATGGGAGGGGCACAGCTATTTACTATTATTTCTAATATAATTCAATGGTAAATATTAACACACCACCAAAAGGCTGCTGTCAGGCAGATGGATGCAGATCCACCTTGCCACACACTGGTATGACTTAGACTATTTAGGTAGGCAGCACCTCGAATACCCCAGTTTTTACCCTTGACTCCTACAAGCAGGATACAGTCTTTGCTGCTAGTTCCCCAAGCCATTACTCATCTAGTTAGTCCTGGTAATGTGGCTTCTGACTCTTCACAGGGCTAGGACACAGTACCCGATAGTGTGAATTGTAGCATAGTGTTCAGATAGGCTGGTAGTGCTGTAACAAAGTCAAGGCAGAAGGTCAGGGAAGGCATTGTTCAATAGTAAAGTCTAATTATCAGAGCTGAAATCAGGGAGCTCAGAAGCTAGAATTGTCAGGAGTTAAGCAGGACTCAGAACCAGAGTAAACATAAATGGGGGCTTTGTCACAATGGCTGATGTAGACCAATAGCTTAGGCATCCTTTATTGGGAGATGTTGCCTAATATTGGGAAAGTAGCTAGAGACTGCTGAAGGACCTAATGGGAGCGTGCACACTGTTCCTTTAAGACGACATACAGGAGCTCACGAGCACCCTATGGGCTGAGGACAGAGAGGAAGCAGAAGCAGTGCAGCGTAGAGTGTACAGAGCCCAACAAGTAAGCTGTAGGAAATGGCGGTGCCCGACAGCAGCTTCTATGATAGGTGAGCCACAGCTATAGTGTGCCATGACAGCTGCTAGCTGGAATCAGTATCAGAAATGCCTCCGATGAAGACAAATACCTTAAAACAATTCCTTGCTGTCTTGCCTATGCAATCTGCTGATTTTTAAAGGGAGTCTCCACTGAGTAAAACCCCTTTTGTTGGAACGGCCCCTGAAAATAACAGGGTGTCTTTTTGCTGAGACTTCCAGCTCTAATCTTCAGGAGATATTGGCATTAAGTATTAAAATCCCCTACAGCGCTACACATTACACTGTTTCCATTGAGCTTGTAGGCTGCCATTTGCCATTACTTGTTGGAGCCTATGGAGGTTATGAATTGGTATAAGTAATAGCTGGGTGGGTGTTCTAGCTGGTAAGCTGAGATTTGATAACTCGCAATTTAGTCTTAAACAGTTGTTGCAACTGGTCAGTTGACCACAACTGATAAACAGCAGTCTCTGAACAGGCTAATTGGCCAACGTCGAGGACAGCAATGACATCCCAATCTGGGGTAGTATCAGCAATCAAACACTAGGTTTAGGCCACTTCTGCTGGTACGCACTAACTTTGGTGTACTACTCCTGGTACCCCCTTGCCCAGCTGGATCCTGGCACTCTTCAGCAGCACACCTTTCTGGATTTAGGACTGCACCCCTAGGCAATGCACAGACAAAGCTGACCTACTGCAATGCCTTCATGCTATCCGAGCAACAACTCTGTACTAGGTACTCTCTCTAACGTCCACTCACACTGGTGGGAACTGGAGCCCCCAAATGTAGACATTTGATGTCATCTGTATCCCTAAGCTGCCCCGCCATCTTCATTTCCCCTTAATGAAACAACAGGTTGCTCCTTTCCCCTGCCCTATGATATTACCACACCACAAAAAAGGTTGTTGAAATCTACATGTGAACATACACTTACCTGCACTATAAATCATATTATTACACTCATTGTAACAGCTCATTGCTTTACATGGGGGGCTCCATCCATAAACTCAGAATGCCTTAAGGTATTTGTAAACCAAATAAACCAGACCTGTTTAAAAACCAGGAGCAGTCAATAAAAAAAATGTATGAGCATTGTCAAGATAGAAGGATATCTCTATGCAGTTTTCCTTTAATGTTAACAAATGGAGAATAATGTTTTGGGTCACTTTAAGAATCTAGTCCCAATTTTGTTTTGTATAAATAGATTTTCAGTTGAGGTTTCCGCCTCATAGAACATGCGTACAAGTTCCCATCAAGAGATTATTCCATGCACGGCATTGCTCACATAGCCATACACTTATGTCTGTTCACACTAGCATATCACAGAATGGTTCAGCGGGCGAGATGAAGCGTATCAATGAGTGCAGCACAGTGTTACGTGGACACTTCTCTGAGCTAACGGTGCATACAGCTTGACAATTCCCATGTAGGCAGAGAAACATTCTCTTTTTGACATATTTGAGCATGATTCTCTTCGCATCAAGGTATGGAAGATGGGTGAGTTTCAGTCATGGAGATGTATGTGTTTACATATAATACAGGTAAGCTTAGTTCAACACAATCTATAAAAGTGGACCACACTTGAAAGTCTGCCTTAATGTGACTTGAACACTTAGACTTCATCACTAGCACCAATCCAAAAATACAGGGGCATTTCGTGGGTTAAGGATCTATAGAATAATGCAGACCATGCGGATGTTACATAATGGGTCCTTTGCATTTATTAAATCAGTGTCCTATTTTCCAATTATCCTCTGGTCATTTTAGGCTACCCACCATTCCCAACGGAACAATCAGCTCCATGTTATTTCTGACTGGTATTGCAGGAGAAGACCCAGAATCTGACAAGCCAGATATAATAGATGTAGGCGTTCTTCCCTTGCACCATATATGCATTTTGGAAGGAACTTTACTGCCTGAGAACATATGTGGCTCAACCATGATTCCCATTTGTGATTCTATCTCAATCATTCACAGACTTGTCACTGCTTTCAACATGGATTTTATCCTTCCACATATATGAAGGTCCTTACATTTCTCCTGCTCAAAGTTCTACCCGTAGACACAAAAGTCATATAACTAACACAGCCTGGGCATGTGTATATGGAATATATGAGGGGTTTACATATTCTTTATAAATATTCAATGAACAATGAAGACGTGCTGCCATTGAGCCAAAACACGGTGACTTGCCAACAGTATTATTTTCCACAATATGTTTTCATTCTACTTTTTGTTACATCCGTGCAGGGCTTATCATGCTTGGGCCAACATGGGCGTAAATATAATGTCCTAAGCAGAGGTGTAACTTGAGGATTCGGGGCTCCAATGTAAAATCTGTAACAGGACCCCCAAACTATAATGCTTTATTTATACTACTAGGCTTTCTGTATGGAGAAGATAGGCCTTATGGGCCCCCTACGGATCCTAGACCCAGGTGCACCGGTATCCCCTGCATCCTCTATAGTTACACCCCTGGTCCTAAGTGGGCTGATATAAACACAATATGCTACCGAGGACAACACAAAATATAATGAAAGCAAAAGCTGAGCAAAAGGGAAATCTGACCCTTACCTACTGATGGAAGAAAGCTCTGACTCTAAGCAGAACGATCGCCCTGATGAGGGTGGCCCCACATCAGGAACCTGTCCTGACTCTACATGCTAACAGGGAATATGGTAAAGTTAGATGGAATCAAAATGTATAAACCACAGATACACAGGAAAATGACATATCCACATTCCAGATAAAGTAATCTCCAGAACCTGATAAATATACAAGTTAGAACTGGCTACCACTTCTGGCAGAAGGTCTTGAGATTTTTAATTGCTCAGATGGCAAGTCAGACCAGACCAACTGAGGCAAGAGTATAACCAGTGCCCTCTAAGAGGAGTGGCCAGAATAAATATACACAGGCAAATGACATGAGATTGGCTGGGCAGTCCACCTCCCAGCCAACCAATCTGGCCATAAGCAAAACAAGACGTGTCACTATCAGCACGGAAATTATAGTGAGCATTCGTCTGTATGAGAACGACACGGGCCAGGGCTGACGACATGACATCACCCCGAACCCAATCCCTACTTTACAGGCAGCGCCTTGACACTTTTACATTCTTCTTCTACCTTCTCCCTCTCACACTAGTGCTAGTCAAGTCCCATCTCCAGAGACCCTTGCCCTTACTGCGACTATTAAAGAAAAGAATTCAGGTTGGATTTCTCCCCATCTATTCCCTCCCTACTTTTCCTTATCCTCCAAATAAAAAAACATAGAAGAACCAATACAAATAGCTGCATCACATCAGAAAGACATACAACATCCACATACAATGCATTGTCATCTCTGTACATGTTCCCTAATACTTCCTCGAATTTACTTCATTTTCGCCTGTATGCTTCATCGGCTTATTCAATTTTAAGAGATTGTGTTTGTGGCGACACATTCTGGCACCCAACACACAACACCTGCTATTCGGTTCCTTAATATCTGAATTCTGAAACGTTACATATTATAATGCTTTAGTTATATTATTATAGGCTGTTTTTCTTCCATCTCTCACCTTCTGATAGGCACACTGGTGATGACTTTTTATCATACTGTCACACATGACAACAATTAACATGAGATCTCAGTATGGAAGACTAAATGGCCTCATAGGGGATACTATTATTGATTATCAGCATAAGGCAGCATCTGAAAATTGGTTTAGAACGACCATTAGGGTAACAGATCTCTTGTTAGGGTAATTTTATATGGTTCATGACATGTGCTCAAGGATTTTGTAATATACCATGATAAAGCAACATATAACATATACATGTAAACAATAACTACATGTGATACATCTATGATAACAGTAGAGCATGCATCCCATTAATACTCAGTCCTGAAATTACCGTGAAAGATGAAATCAGACCAAATTGTATCAGAAATCTTCATCAGTATATGTAGCCCATTACCCAGTCACACGATAAACTAAAGGAGAACTTTGGCAGGGAAACAATAAGTTCCTAAATAGCTTTTACACCAGCCCCTTTCATCTTGTACGGCCTAAGGGCTCTTTCACATAAGTGTATATCAGCCACCGTTTTCACAGCCGGCCAATATTACGCTACCATCTGATACATTGGATTCCAATGCATCAGATTAGATGGACGATTTTCCACCATTTAAATGCTCCCAGACGGCCAAAATAGCACATTTTGGTGAGGCGCTTTTATGCCGGCTAGAAAAGATAGTCCTGGAACTATCTTTCTAGCCGGAATACATTGGACGCTGCATATACTCCCATAGGACCTGCTGGAGAAGGGAGGTGGGAGTGAGTTTAGCAGCTTTACTGCTAAACTTCCTCCCGCTTCTGTCCTCCTCTCCACCCCTTGCCGCTGTTTGCAATGGGAGGGGGCAGGACAGGATGGGAGCTAGTTGCTAGGCGTGATGGGGCAGAAAGGGGGAACCCAGTTTAGCAGAGCTAAACTGTCCCCCCCCCCCCCCCCACGAGACGGTATCTTGAGCTCGGAACATATGTCCAGTCCTGAGCCTTGTGAACGGGCGCACTAATGGCAGATTGGTGCGCCAATTCACACATTTGTACAGTACCAGTGGGCGCATGTAAAAACGCCTACGTTCATGTGAAAGAACCCTAAGGGCCTTCCCTTACCCTCACCGGCTCTCTGCAAGGGAAGGAGGCGGCGGAACCGGGTGGGAGCTAGTGTGCTAAGATCCCAACCCCTCTGTGCCCCTTGTCGGCAGCCATCAATGGGAGGGCGCAGAATGAGACAGAAGTTTAGCAACTAGCTCTGCCCCGTCCCACCCCTCCTCTCTTATTGCAAACAGCCGGTAAGGAGCGCAGAGGAGGAGAGAAGTGGGGGGGCGGGAGTTTAGCAGTGAAAACAGCGGCCGATATATGCTCGAAAGAGTCCTAAGGAAAATGAACGTGCTATAAAAATGCCCTATATACTGTCCATTATCGTACCAAAAGTAGGATAGAGCAAGAATCAAGAGTAGTAATACTTAGTGGGGCTCCCTTGGAGCTAATGACATCGGATACTCTCTGTAACATACTTTCTACTAACATCTGATACACTTCAGCTGGTATTTCCCTCCATTCATCCTGCAAACATTTATCGAGTTCTTTTAGAGAAAATAGACGCTGTTGATATTTACTGACCTGACGTTCCAGTTTGTCCCCAAGATGTTCAGTAGAGTTCCATTTGGGACTCTGTGTAGCCAGTTCAATTGCAGAACATCCATATTCACAAACCAACGTCAAACACATTGGATTTTGTGACCTGTTGTCTTGTTTGAGTTATTGCTGAGCATGTCCAGAGTAGCATCACACAGTCAGCAGCACATTGTCTAGAATGTCAAAGTACATCTCCATGTTCATGGTTCTGGTCACTACAACCAACAGACCGAGACCAAGCCACTTGACTGTTAGCTAAACACACTCAGGCAAAAAGCGTTCTATACACCCAGCTATGTTCCTTGCACCATTGTAGACAGACCAATGCATCTTCTTTGAGAGAACTCGACAGACATTTGCAGGATGAATGGAGGAAAATACCAGCTGAAGTGTATCAGATGTTAGTAGAAAGTATGCTATGGAAAGCATCTGATGTCATTAGAACAAAAGGAGCCCCACTAAGAATTAACAAATGGAAATAAATACTATTTTTGATTCTTTCTCAGGTGTCCAATCACTTTTGGTAGGACAGAGTGTATACACCGATCAGCCATAACATTAAACTCACCTGCCTAATAATGTCTGCCTCATGCCACTGAAACAGTTCTGACCTGTCAAGACAGACTCCACAACAGTTAGCTGCAAATCCTTTAACCTCTTAAGGGCCCAGCACAGTAAATTTATCGAGCTTGGTCCTGGGATTTAATCCTGGCTGTAAAGCTACAGTGCGGGATTAAAACTCACAGCCGAGGACCTGGAGGAGAAGCCAGAAGTGGTTATTTGTCACAGGGGGAAAAAGCAGCAAAAATAATTTTGGTAGCTGAAGAAAAAAAAATAGGGCAGTAAAACCACCACATGGGTAAAATCCCTAAAAAGTGTCTCGTCTTTAAGGACCAAAATAGTCTGATCCTTAAGGGGTTAAAGAAAAGTAAGCAGATAGCTGAGAGGTCATGCACAGGAGCATATTACAACTTATTATAGCTCTATCTCCAAGTTGCATGGAGCCAAAATCAGAGGAATAGTTATGATGGAAGAAGATGTAGGAGGGTCACATTCAAGCACTGGTGTCTGAGGAGCCCAAAGACCCTTCTACCACATATGAAGACACCATTTTAACAAGTGAAACATGATAGTAACTTGTAGTATATATATTCACTTAAGGAGTTGGTATGAATTGATTGATCCCTCTCTGCATTGCTAAGTCTATCACATAAATAAGTAATAGTAATCTCTCCCAACAACTGGATTCCTCCTGGAAATCTGGTGAGTTGATGAGAGCATCGCAGAATGAAAATGAATAGGATCTCTGGGTCCAAACAATACATATTTATGAATCCATTTTGATACCAGATTCTTCACATTTTAATTCATCTTTGGAAGATAAATTTAACTATTCTCTGACTTTATGTCGAAATAACTTCAGAAAAGAATGAGCACTCAACAAAGTAATGCTGAAGAGTTTAATTAAACTTTTGCTGTTTAGCTGCAATTTTGCTTACATGTTAAAGCCTGAGGATGTCGGAATGAAAACCAGTAAAACCAGTATTTCCCCTGCTATCCATTACAGACCTTCAGACACCATAACAAATATTTGTATGACCTAAGTTGGCCAGGAACTTGTACAATATGTTAGGGCAATTGCTTAGCAGGACACAGGTGGCCATGCTGAATCTCCGAACTGTACACCTTTCAGTACCATCATTATGCTGATGACACCCAATTATATACCTTTTCCCATGATATCACCCCTGCACTGCTACAAAACACGAGTAATCATCTACCAGCTGTATCTAACAACATGTCCTCTTTATCCAAAACTCAATTTTTCAAAACACAAACTTTTTGTATTTCCACCATTTACTAACCGACCTAAAACTGACTTCCATTTCAGTGTGTGGTACTACCTTAACTTCTAGCGCACTCATTGTTTTGGGGTTATGTTCACATCAGATCTTTCCTTTATTCCATTTACTACCTGGAAATCCTTTCCCCACTCATGTCACCTGCACCTCAAGAATTTTCTCTCACTGTGGAAGTAGCCAAAACTCTTGTTGTTGCTCTGATTCATTCTCGACTTGAATACTGTAACTCACTACTAATTTGGTCTTCCCTTCCCCTAAACTTTCCCCTCTCCAATCTATCCGGAATGCAGCAGCCAGGCTTATTGTTCTGTCCAACATATACACCGAGGTCTCCTCCCTGTGCCAGTAACTGCACTGCTTGTCCATTGACTATACCATACAATCTAAACTTTTTACTCTCATCCATAAAGCTCTCCCCAGTGCTGCACCTCCCTATATCATCTCCCTCATCTCTGTCTACCACCCTGCCCGTGCTCTTCATCCTGCTAGTGATTTTAGATTAAGGGTCCGTTTACATCAAGCGATTTATCATTTGAATGAGCGAACAATGTCAGAGTTCTCTCATTCGCTCGGGCAGCCTGTTTCTACAAGCAGATAAATTGTTGGATCATTCAAACGAGAAATCGTTCTGTCATTCACATTCACTGAATTAAAGGGACTAAACGATCAGTATTTAAACCGAACGGTTAGTGAACAAGTCAACAATAATTTTTATGCCTGTGTAAAATGAATGAAAAGCAGATGATTTATGGTTTGATCGTTGGCTGCGTTTACACTGAACGGTAATTGTTCATTTTTGCTTGTTTAAACAATTTTTGAAGAATAATTTTGTGTAAAAGGGCCTTAGGTTCTTCCATCCGTACCTGCCAGTCCCATCTCCAAGACTTTTCTCATGCTGTACCAGTATTCTGGAATGAGCTACCCCAGACAGTCATCCTAATTCTCAACATCTACAGTTTTAATTGTACCCTAAAAAAACACATCTCTGTAGGGAGGCCTATCACAATCCCAGATCTCGCTTCTCAGTTTACCCCTCCCAACATTATCCCTCAGTACTTGATGCCTTCATTCGAAACTATGCCCTATACTCTTTTCACCCTACTGCACTTTGTATCTGCTCATGCAGCTTTATATATACTGTTGTACTTTTTTATTTTATCTTTTGTGTTACCTTAATTCTTCATAGATTGTAAATTCTTCTGAGCAGGGCTCACACTCATTTTGTAAAAGGTTTTGCTTAGGTTTTACTCTTTTTTTTGTACATGTACTTTATGGATGCCTGTATTTAAAGTGAACCGGTCACTACCTTTCAGCCCCTTGAACTAGGTTGATGTCTTTGGGAGAACACTTGTACAGAACCAGCTGAAAAAAGCCATGCTCTCTGCGTATGCCAACTTTACAGGGACCCAATGCTGAAACGGGGGTGCTGGTGACTATCAAACACAGCTCCCTTGATCCCTTTTCCTTCATCTTTAAACTTCATAACATAGTTTATGAGGCTCAAAGGTGATGACAGGTTCCTTTAAAGAGCCATTGCCTCATGATAGGCAAACATTAAAATGGGTTCTCCTGGTGATAGCTGCCACCATCAGCCTTACTAGTTATAACATAGGGACTGGAGTCATATTGATCAATTAGCTTTTGCATTGCATTTCAGTCTCTATATTTAATGATAATATATTGCTAGAATAGATTTACCAAGAAAAATAAGACTTTGCCAAAACCATTTTAAAATTTCAAGAGTTGCTGACTTGGCTGCCTTGCCAGTTTATGTGCATGAGCTTTCATCTATGGGAAAGGGTGTAATTTAAGAAGAGAATTTGTGCGGTAGAGAAATTAGATTACATGCTATAATGAGAATAGAACAGATACTAGATGTGTCCAATCCTAGTGTTGGTCTTATGCTAACCATACATGAGATTAAAGTCGCAGAAAATGGTTGATTTTGGCCATTTCCGCTGATAATCTTTGAAAAAACCCGCAAATAATCATACATGATGGCCAATGGCAGACTACAATCTGACCAGAAAGTGATCTGTCATGATGGATAATTTTGGTCATTGTGGGCTAAAAAAGGAAGTCCATAGTGTGATCATTTGAAATCGACCAATCATTTGCCAGTGCCTTTTTTTCAGAAATCCTTTCACATTTCTTTTTTAACAAAAATTCCCTTGTTAGTCACTTTAGTCGTTAGTCATAATGTGGCCAAAATGTTATGGGTATGAACAGCTTACTCCCCATTTGAGCGGTGTGATGACAATCCTTACAGGAAGGTGGCCTCCACAGGTGCTGCAATGTTAGCAAACAGCTAAGTGAACATTATACTTGAATATGGTATGGGGCCACAAAGACCCTCGTTACCGGTGATTAAGAGTGTGGTAGTGTCAAAGAAGCTAATCTTCTACTTTGCTTCATCTTTGTATACCACTATTATCGTCAATGCAAAGTGCAGAAGCTGATATGTTGCTACTTGTATTGATGACGATTAGGACTATGTGCCTCAATAATAATTCTTGCCAATAATATTAAGACTGGCTAAAAAAATAATTGTTCTAAAGCTTTATATGGAAACCTGTGTGTTTTCACCCTTCAACGGTCTTTGTGTTACATCCACAGTCTTGGATATGCATCAGTCACCTGAAATAGTGTGAAAGAGCAAATCGTCAAAGAGCCAATGAAGTATTTGTGTTCTCCATTGTTTGTCATAGACCAAAAAAATTCTGCACCCGCTTGTGTATTTAAAGGGCGGGTTCAATGAGGAGGCTTTTACTAAACATTCTTTTTCTATTGGATACGTTGTTTTAACAACCCCGAAAACAAACAGCGTATTTCATCACTGTCTAATCGGAGAAGAAATTTCGAAATGGCATGGAAGATTTGGGAGAAAAACCGGAATGGCGGGGTATCCAGTATCTAGATATACTTCTAAAATCTACAATATCCCAAATACATACCTCACCAATTTAAAAGTGGATGCAGGGCAATCCATCAGACAACCTCTAACAAATAGCAAACTATTGCAATTGTTTTACTCTTAAGACAGGGTGGAGGCTAACGGAGAGAAGAAGAAAAATGACCTCAATATGAGATGGAAGGGAACATACTGTGTGAAGTTCTACTGAAGTGAAGTGCTTTATAACAATTAACTCCGTTTAGAAAAAAGCCAATCTCTCTGCAATCTAGGGGAAATTATATCATTAGAGGGAATGCTACATTTAACTGAAAAGGCCCTTTTAAAAAGGAAGAAAAGAAGATGATCGCAAAATTGCTGCGGTAAATCTGCACATATTAACAAATTAAAAGACTCAAATGGCTATATCAAGTTCCTAAGAATACATCAACAAAATTAAAGCTTGTGCTTTCTTCGGAATATGCATTTCAGGAAGAATTATGGCCCGGAGACAATTTGTATACTTTTGAAATACTGTTCCCACTCCATTACATCATTTGTAGTGCTACTTAAACCAACATATTTATTTAGCTTATATTCTGTTCTGGTGCATTTTTTAATGTTAGGCCATTAGTCAAAGATCCTTCTTTTTTGTAAACACTTCAGCAACTTTAGCAAGCCAAGAAAATTAATTATAAAGATAAATGATGGCTATTCTGTGTTGAGGCAGAAATGAGTAAGTGGAGTTTTAAATGTGTACATAGGACGCAAGTAACAAAGATATATCAAATGGCAGCAGGTACTACATCGCTGGAGACTCGCTGTGTGCTATGGACCAAACATAGGTTGGTAAACACAATAGGGATCTTTACACTCAAGGGTTAAAAAGGAGAGCTTGATTTTAAAAAAAGCGTTCTGTGTTTTCCTACCTGTAGCTTAAACCTTGAATGTATCGGGCATACTTGACATATTTTCAACATGTCTCACAGTTCGGAGAGAAATTAGACAAAAATTTGGTCGAAAGCTTCAACATGCATTAGATACCTACAAGCGATGCTGATTGATATATGATGCACAGCTAAAGAATGCTAAGGCTTTATATGGATGTCTGTAGTCAGTGAAACAGGAAAATGGGTAGAAAAATGGCAAATGAAGTTCAATGTGGATAAATGTAAGGTTATGAACATGTGCAGGAGAAATGGATGTCACCAATATTCACTAAATGGGGTACTGCTAGGGAAAAGTGATATGGAAAAAGACCTGGGGGTAATAGTGGATTGTAGATTAAACTGGAGTAACCAATGCCAGTCAGCTGCTGCAAAAGCTAATAAAGTCTTGGTGTGCATTAAGAGGTATAGGGGCGAGAACATTATCCTTCCACTATATAAGGCACTTGTCAGGCCCCACATGGAATACTGCGTACAGTTCTGGACACTGGTGCTCAGGAAAGATGTCACAGTGCTTTAGGGGGTTCAAAGAAGAGCAACTAAATTAATACATGAAATGACGGGACTGGAATACCCAGAGAGGCTATCCAAATTGGGACTATTTACTCTAGAAAAAAGATGGCTAAGGGGTGATCAAATAACTATGTATAAATACATGAGGGGACGATACAAGGATCTCTCCCAGGATCTGTTCATACCCAGGACGGCGACAGAAAGAAGGATTTATCACCAACATAGAAGGGGGTTCTTTACTGTAAGAGCAGTGAGACTGTGGAACTCTCTGCCTGAGAACGTGGGGATGGCAAAATCAATGGAGGAGTTTAAGAGCGGATTGTGTTTTTGGAGTGCTACGACATTGCAGGATATAGACATTAAACAACCAGAAGGGTGGTTGATGCGTGTTGATCCAGTGATTATTCTGACTGCCATTAGGGAGTTGAGAAGGAAATTTTCCCCCCTAGGGAGATGTAAATTGACTTCTGCCTCATCATGGTCTTTTTCTGTTTTCCTCTGGATCAACAAAGGGAGGTGGGCGGAAACAGGCTGAACTTGATGGACATTTGTCTTTTTTCAGCCTCACATACTATGTTACTATGTAAAGGTTATGGCTACATTATAGCAACTATAACACCTGGATATGTGCCAAGGATATATTTAAAGCAATTTATATGTTTTAACATATTGCATGAAACATTTTTTTAAGAGGCTGTCCCACTTTTAGCTGGTTTGCTGCAGGAAGCAGACAGCTCTGTACATTCTGCAGTGGCCCAGGTTGGTACTGCAGACTGAGTTATATTCAAGTGAATGGGACTGCAGTATCAACACGGCCACTTTGCAATGTACAGAGCTGTTAGCCTCCTGCAGCAAAACAACTAGAAGAGCGACAACATCTATATCTGAGTGAAGCTGCTCAAGCATCTGTGGTCTGTCAATTTCTGCATATAGATTTCTGAAAGATCCATTCTGAAGGATAGAATAGTAGAAGTATTTTCTGCAACCAGTTTGCCACATCTAAATATTCTCCGAGGAGGCAGGAAAATAATGTGTAGGAAGTAGTCAAACTTTAAACAGAACTACCTCACTGCGTTTGTTCTAAAAACAAGGCATGATCTATTTTAGTTAGTTGTTGCCTCCATATTGGTATCATTTTCTACTGGGCAATAAGACCAATACAGAAACATATCCAGATCAAACACTGATGCCATGCGGCTGTGATGTTATCTATAACATGTCCGCATTACGGACATGTTACAATACAGTCATCTGAAACTGCCTAAGCCTAACGCGGCCCGATATCTCACCCATCAATCTGCGCTGCATTGCTTCTGTGAATTTTTCGATCCTCTCGCACACGTTTTACGTGCCATAGAAGATCGGAAGTGGCTCCCATTGATTTCATGCACATTGCTCAGCATGTGTATTTAAGGTCCCATTGAAATCAATAGGCGCTGCAAGAGGCGTAACTTGAAGCTCCTGGGCCCCAATGCAAAATCTGAAACGGGGCCCCCCAACTATAATGCTTTATTCCTAGTACTGGGCTTCCTATATGGAGAGGAGAGGCCTTATGGGCCCCCTAAGGCTCCTGGGCCCGGGTGCAACCGCATCCCCTGCACCCTCTATAGTTACGCCCCTGGGCGCTGCATTCTAAAGAACGTGAAAAAATAGAACATACTGTGATTTTTATCCTCGCAGCATCACTCATGTATACGACTCCAATCAAAAGAATGGCGTTCATATTTTCACAAGTTTTGTGAGTCTCGCAATGCACAAAACTACTGGGGTTTTTTTCTATGCTGTTGCCTAATGTTAGGGTAAGGCTAATACCAATGTATAAAAGGCAGCACAAACAGGGCATTTTTCGTGGCCTTTTCTTTACTTTTGGTGCATTTTTTGGCATTGGTGTTTTTTGCAAGGTCTAGATGTGACTTTTTTACATGCATTTTCTCATAGCCCTTTCTATAGGACTGGAAAAAAAATGCACATAAAAATGATATGAGTTTTAAAAAATACTACCCAAAAAAATGCTGGCAAAAAGCTCATGTGGGCAGATTTATAAAAAAAAACTGTCTTTGTCGGAAATAGCAACCAATCAAAGAGCAGTACGAGGAAAGAAAGCTGAGCTGTAATTGGTTGCTATGGGCAACAAAGACAGTTTTTGTTTTAGACAGTTTCATAAATGTCCCCCTTGGTGTTTTTCCAAGCCCCCCCCCCCCCCCCCCCCAAAAAAAAAGATGTATGAAGGAAGCTTAAAGTTGAAAATTCAGCTTCTGGCAACATGTCATTTACCAGCATGAGCTTTAGGCCGGCTTCACACGGGCGTACATGCTCACATTTGACTGTGCAATATGCAGAGATTGGAATCCATTGATTTCAATGGCTTTGTTCACATTTCTGTATTTAGTTGCACAAAAAAAATGCAGCGTGCTCTATTTTTATGTATATTTGCATACCGACGTTCCCCATAGAAGTCAATGGAAGGCGCAGAATACACAAAGATACGTGAAACACTGCGCAATTCCGTTAGAAAAAGTACACATCTGGAACTCATTAAGACTAGAGATGAGCGAGCGTACTCGGTTCGGTTTTTCCAAGTAACTGACAACTTGGACGAAAGATTCGGGGGGGCGCTGGGGGGCGGCGTGGTGGAGCGGGGGGTAGCAGTAGGGAACAGTGGGGAGCTCTCTCTCTCCCCCCCCCACTTCCCTCTGCAACCCCCCGCTCGCCCCCCGCGCCCCCCCCAAATCTTTTCGTCTGAGTAGTCAGTTACTCGAAAAAAGCAGTGCTCGAGTGCAAAAACGCCCGAACCGAGTACGCTCGCTCATCTCTAATTAAGACTAATCATCCATTTCAATCAGCGCGTCTTTGTTTGTCGCACAAAAATGAACATGCCTTGCAGGAGCGCAAAATACAGTAAAATAAGTCGATACGCGTGAAAAAAGCGCTGTTCCATAAACACGCTACACTCATGCGCGCGCAAGCACTTACACACTGGTGTGAAAGGAGCCTTAGCCTGTGGACAGCAGCATAGGGGTATGTTCACACAGTATCTGGCTGATGATTTCATGCAGAATCCACCCCAATTCCGCGGTCAGTCCGCGTAGCGTTGCTTGCAATTTTGGACTTGAAATCCATGTGCAGAAAAATGAAGTTAAATTCCATTTCACGGCGTGGATTCTGCGCCATATCTACGAGGAAGCCACAATGGGCGTTCTGCACGCGGGTTCGAATTTTGAAAAGCGTCAAATCCAAGTGCGGTTCCCCGGGATCCCTGGATATGGTCACTGCTGCGGATTTCTACTGAACGTTTTTACAATCAGAATGAGCGCGGAAAAATCTGCATTGGTTGCCGCCATGTGAAACCCTAGGAAATCAGCTGTGAACTGATGGGACAATCAGGGCTCTCTATAGGAAATGAGATTTTGGGGAGCACTCTGTAGGGAGCAATCAGTTTATCACACATTATACAGTAAGCATAGAGTTTACAACTTCTGTGCTTCCCCAAAAATAAGACAGTGTCTTATATTAATTTTTGTTCAAAAAGGTTTAACTTTTTTACATGTATAGCTGCCTGGACACTATTTAAATTTACTTTTTTAATTAACTGTTAGCAGGGCTTAATTTTGGAGTAGGGCTTATATTTCAAGCGACTGCTTACCCACATAATTACAGCTGATTGCCGGGTATGTTATCAGCGGCAGCAGATAACACGGTCACAGTTAAATTCAATATTCACAATTCCATGTACTGCAGCACTCTCTTATCTGGACTGGGCTGATGAATAGAATGCCAAAACAGCAGTAGAGACTGAAACACAGGCAGTGCAGTAGGACATAAAGCTGTGTGTTCGCCTTTGACACGGACGTATTTGCACTCGTATTTGAGTGCGCAATACGCAGATAATAGAATCCATTTATTTCAATGGGTTCATTCACATGCAAATATTTTACCTGCGCATTTCGGTTGTGCAAAAAAAAAAACCCGCAACATACTCTATTTTGGGGCTTAAACACAGGAATGTGTTTTTCTCCCGTTCTGCAGCCCTGATAGTAATGACAAAATGAAACCACTGATTTCAATTGATTTAAGTGGTTTCGTTTGGGATTCTCTCCCATTAATTGTACAGGCGAGAAAAAAAAAAGGACTTGCCCAATCTTCCCCGCACATAGTATTATCTACCTGCTGCTCTTTTCAAACTCCTGTGCTATGGCGGGGAATTTGAAAAGCCCGTAAAGGAAAAAAAAAACCCTCATGCGCAAATAGGCTCCGTACCGGTGATCATAGTTGCGCATACAGCCGTCTGAAAACACCTTTTCTGTGTATTTGCACACCAAAGGTCCCCATAGAAGTCAATGGGGGGGTGGAGGTGCAAATGTGCATGCACTATACAAGGAGATGCGTGAAGCACTGAGTAATTCCGCTTGAGAAAGAACACATCTGGAACGTATTAAGACTAACTAGCCATTTCATCTGATGCGTCTTTGTTTGCCGCATGCAAATGAACATGCCTTGCAGGTACAAAAAAGTACAGTAAATAACGCCAAAGCGCCATTTGTGCATAGTGTTCTGCATACTTGGAAAACATGTTTTCTGTTAGCTAGTTGTGGAGTCCTTTATGGCTTGGAAAAATAAATACCAAATTATGGAACTGCGGCATGTTGTCACTTGTAGTTCCACAGCAGGTGGAGACAGCTGGTAGACATGCGCAGAAGAACAGATACGACTTATCTCCATTATTTCTATCTCAGGTTTGTGTGATGTTAAACACCCGTGCATAAAAAAGGCGAAAGCATCTTATGGTCCATCTGCATCTGTCGTCTCATACTTCCACATCAGCCTGAATATAGTCACACACAGTACAGCATCCATCCTACTAGATCGGCGGCATCAATGCTTACTTTCTATTTAAAAATAGAAAAAATAAAACTTTTGGCGTCCGGTCAAATACAAACTTTCCAACTCTTCACTCTTTAATCTTCCTTTATTTTTATCATTGAGCTTTTTCTCGTAAATCTGTGGATCTGCTTAGATTGCAGCAACATCAAACATACATCATTGTAAATATTACATTTTAGGTCACATTACAGTGATAATAGCACATGGTGTTTGAACAGAAAACAAACAGTTTCTCTTAAAGACTAATGCAAGAAAATACTGAACATGCTAGCGTGTGGCAATCCAAGAAGGTAACACTATCTAAGGCCGCTTTCAGACGAGGGTATTTAAATCCGTTCGTATTGTGGATGTGTTAGATGACATCACAACCTTATGTTTTCCGTATCTGCCTCTAAATTGTTCTTGTTTTGTACTGGGCAAACACTAATTTCTATTTGCCCAATAGAAAATAATAGTAATACGGAAGCGGAAACACAAAAAATAGTTTGTGTTGCGTTTTTAAAAAGTAGCCGTGAAAAATACGGCCATGCGAATTGATGCATAGATTTACATTAGCTCCTTATAATGGTCCGCAAAACTAAATTTGGAAATAAAAGTACACTTATCAGAAGCCGGCCTAATTTCAGTCAGAAATGATATTTTGTTATATATATATATATATATATATATATAGAGAGAGAGAGAGAGAGAGAGAGAGAGAGATACATATTTATCTATCTATATATACCCTGTTTCCCTGAAAATAAGACATACCCTGAAAATAAGACATTGCATGATTTTCCAGAATTTTTGAGGATGCAAAATGATTTTTCAGGCTTTTTGAGGATGCTTGAAATATAAGCCCTACTCCAAAATTAAGCCCTGCTAACAGTTAATTAAAAAGTCAATTTAAATAGTGTCCAGGCAGCTATACATGTAAAAAAGTTAAGCCTTTTTGAACAAAAATTTATATAAGACACTGTCTTATATTTGGGGAAACACGGTATATATATATATATATATATATATATATATATATATATATATATATATAGTATCACGACTAGCTACACCAGTATTTGTAACTTCCAATCATGATAAATAATCTACTAACAACACAGTAAATATCCTATTGCTGTATATATCATATACACCACATTCCCCAGTGCACCATGCTGAGTGCTAACCATCTCTGCACATCGCTGCTGAATACGTCGGTGCTATGTAGGCAACAATAAATAAATAATAAAACAAATTTTAAAATAATAAACTTTTTTTGGGGTCGAGGTGATTCATCTATTTTTAATGCCTTCGCAGTCAGTAGGACACTATATTGCTTAACAGGTTGAAAAATGTAAAGAAAAATCCGTCTAAATAACTGTCACCCCTTCCACAGACCTCCGCAGAATCGGGTCTGTCTGAACTGGCCATCAAAACATTGTGCTAATTCAGCGTGATGCTAGAAAGCCATAAACACTGCTTATTTTTTTTTTTCCAAGCAGGTTTCTGAAGCGCCATAAAATTAAGGCCATCATGGCCCCTCTGCTCGTCCCTTGCTGGAAGGGTTGTAAATACTTCTATCTTCAATAAAAAGACAGACAGCTTTTCCCATCTTCCAGGCTCATTTCCTGTGGGAAATGCACTGTTGTAAATCCCAGTGACACATCATGTTTACATTTACATTTTCATCAGGATGAGCTTTCCTCCAAAGCGTAAAATGGAGCCATTTCTTTACTATAGTCATTTCATTTTTTTTTCTTCTTCTCTAAATATTTTTTTTTTTAAATATTGCAACATTGTATCCTTTTATTTATTATTTAGATTTAATGTTTCACTCTTTAAAAAAAATAAATAAATATATCATCCAGCTCAGATTTGGTTTATTTTCGAGCGCCTTTGTTTGCCAATCAAGACTGTAACATATTCTTGGAGCATGACAAAAGACAATCTTTCGGAGGCACTAGAGATCTATGCTGTGCAAATTCAGTGAATACGCCTCGGTTCTAATCAAATAGCCAAATTCAAGAGAAGCTGCTGGCTTGGGGCATGTAGCGAATTCCACCAGCCACAAACTTAGGAACAGTCCTGCATTATTTGTTGCTGACCGCTGGCTGAACCCAGTCCTGATGAGCACCATTACCATTAGCTACTTCTCAGTGTATTCCATCAACCAATGGCAAGAGCGGCACGCTGCAGCCCTAGCTAGAAGGAATTGATCAAACAGGGTAATGAGACTATTTCTTCACCGAGGTTATTTTAAATGAATATAAATATTTTCTTTCTACATAATTTGCCGCAAAAAGGTCACTGAACTCCCTCTGAGTCAGAAGAAGAATGGGGCAGCATCTCCTTTTAAATCTTTGAGCTGGGAAGAAAAAAAAAAAAAACATCCAGCAAACAATCACAGGCGTTTTGCGATATGCTGGATGCATAAATCCTAATGAGCGCTGATGCTGGGTAATTAAAGGTAGCTGCTGGTTTGCTACATCTTTAAATTACAGCTTGCAAGCTGATGTGATATCTCCAAAACCTTGCGTTCGGATCTTGGCACGTCAATAATAAATAACGGCGGTGACAACTGAATAGGCTAAGCATTAAATATGCATCATAGACACAACTGGGAAATTACAGCAGAATGATGCCTTGTGAATTTTAACTTTTTTTTTTTCACTCTTTTTATCATAGGCCTGACAAATCATTCCCTCAATTTATGTTCACCAAATAGAAGTCTGAGAAAACGTTTAAACAGTGGGAGACGCACATTTTCGGCAATATTAGTCCTAACTCCTTTGCTGTTACAATGGTTATTACCCAATAATAATACTAATGAGTGATAAGGATATTTAATTAATATTTGGAAACTAGCGACGATAATGGCAGAGCAAATTGTTTGCTTCTCACTTAGGGACCTTCACGCAGGATGAAATAAGCCTCACGACACGACGCAAGCCACAGTAAGTTCTGCAGCGGGCTACCTGCGGATTTGGATGCAGAAGTGAAAAGGGTTTAAAACTTGCCTGCAATCAAAATCAGCAGATAGACCTAGAATCATAGAATGGTAGAGTTGGAAAGGACCTCCAGGGTCATCGGGTCCAACACCCTGCTCAATGTAGGATCACTAAATCATCCCAGACAGATATTTGTCCAGCCTTTGTTTGAAGACTTCCATTGAAGGAGAACTCACCACCTCCCGTGGTAACCTGTTCCACTCATTGATCATCCTCACTGTCAGAAAGTTTTTTCTAATATCTAATCTGTGTCTCCTCCTTTTCAGTTCCATCCCAAAGACTAGAAGCAATGGGATGAAACTAAAAGGGAGGAGATACAAATTAGATATTTGGAAAAAACTTTCTGACAGTGAGAATGATCAATGAGTGGAACAGGTTACCACAGGAGGTGGTGGGTTTTCCTTCAATGGCTGGACAAATATCTGTCTGGGATGATTTAGTAATCCTGCACTGAGCAGGGGATTGGACCAGATGACCCTGGTGGCCCCTTCCAACTCTACCAGTCTATTATTCTAGGTCTATCTGCTGACTTTGGTGGTATGGAATTCCGTAGCTGCGGATCTGGCTACATTCTGTGGTGTAATTCTGTCCCATATGAAAAGTCCCTTAGTGTCATGGAATCTGTACATGAGAAGTGGAAGAGATGACATTAGTGTCTGTATTTGTTACTTTCAAATATCATGGTTGGGTGACATGTTCCACAATGTATATATTATATGCAGAAGTGAACTTGATAGGACAAAGAAGGTCTATTGGCTCAGTCAGACATAGGAAATGGAACTCTTGACTGGATAATTTGTGGCTGGGTGGGCAAAAGAGGCAGCTGCCTATGGCACCATTGAGAGGGGCAACATTTATCTATTTAAGAGAGCTCAAGGACCTCTTGAACAATTGTCTTTAATGTAATTAAATGAATTATTGTTTAACCAAAAGCCATCATGGTGAACTTCATGGAGAGAGGGTGTAGAGGTGCTCTCAAACTCCTGCCTGATTCGGGGAATATATGCAGTTTAGTTATTCTGTTGCAGTTTTAAGTGAGTTACAGAAATAACAACATTCCCCAATGTAATTTTTTCGTCAACTAGGAGCAGGTGCCTAAGTCAGTGGACTGTACTGGATCTCCAGTGTACTGCCGTTGATGTGCAGAGGTACTTTGGTGCTTTTTCTTTCCTGCTCCTCTCCTTTAGGTTTGGACTGGCCTTCCAGGGAGCTGGAGAATCACCTGGTGGACCTCTGTACTAGGAAGCATAGGAACCTCTCCCTGCAGCCATCATGCACTGCCAGTATATTCACCCACAGCGCTCTCCAGGAAGCAGCGCACCAAGAGTGAACTTAATGTAACTTTGTGCAGCAAATAGTGAGATAACATGATATTTTGCCAGTTGCATCCTGTATTAGGGGAGCAGTTGGGTTAGTCTTCTATCTCCATGGGCTCCACCATCTGATCGCAACTTGCGGCCTTACTTATATTTGTCCCGCCCCCGACTTGAATGTTCAGTTCTCTTCGTATTGGCTCAGAGCTTCTTGCTGTAGCCGGAGTCGTCATTTTAATGCCACACACAGGCAGCATATCTCTGCTGGCCCACCTACATCTAGGGGCTCGCCACAGAGCATGGAGGCGGGATATCAAATTTAGTAGCCTACTGATAGTGAGACCAGACAGCACGGTGAGGAGAGATTGGAGAAAACCAAGGTCTACCATTCCCCCCATGAACTACATGAACCCCCCAGCATGCACTGAGAGCTGCACCTTTTCAAGACCTACTGGGAGTTTTAGTTTTTTTTGTCTTCAAACTGCCATTGTATTATGTCACAGGGATGGTGTGAACACAGGACCTGTACCCGCACCATCACTCATTGGTGTCAACTATTTGCTACAGCCAACAATCCAGATTCCCTTTTTTCCCCCATTCTGCCCAAAAAATGGAATAAAAAAATATATATCAGCAAAGTACATGCACCCTAAATGGTGCTATTTTGGCCGTCTTTACACGGGCCGTGCAAGCTACAGAATTCAGCAGTGTTTACAGTACAAGCCATGGAGAAGAGAGTTGAGAAATCTCCTCCACATGGTAAGGAACTTTTCTGCATGGAATCAGCAGCATTTTTTAAAAATTCTAAATCTGCAGCATGTCCATTTATGCCAAGGATTTCTGCTGTGGAATTCAAACTTTGCCATACAAGGGTTAAATCCTGCAACAGAGCCGCTTAAAAAAAACACACCCAAATCGGCACCAATTAGATGTGGATATGGCTAGTGGAGGTTTCCAGCATAATGGTTCCAAGTATTCCGCTGCAGAATGCCCGCAGAATTTACGCCACATGTGGAAGTGGCCAAAAAACTAAAATTTGCCCTATAAAAAAGCAAATCGTTATTTAGCTGCATCGGCAGGAAACTGAAAAACTTGTTGTGATGTAAAAGTGATATGTTATTACTATGCAAAAGTAAAATATTAAAGAACTTGTAGATATTTGGTATCACCACAATTACTGTGACCTGAAGAATAAAGTTATGATATAACTCATACTGCACAATGCATACCATAAAAAAAGCCAAAAACATTGCGGAATCACAATTTTTTCCACTACCCCCCCGCCCCCCAAATAAAAAAATATATTATCAGTACTATTGACAAAACAAGCATATGACACATGACTATGTAAATGAGAAGTGGATCATGGGATACTTCAAATAAAAAACTCAGAAAATTTCTGCATCCTGAAGGCAAGAAATGAATGAGTAACAATTGCATGTAACTGTAGGGTGGGCACCTAGAGACACATCTACTGGTTGGCCCTAGGCACCCCAGTCTGAAACTGCATACCGTTACCAATATAGTGAGCCCCATATTAGTTCCACCCTGACCATCCTCTGGGCCAATTTCCATTGTGCACGGTAGATACTAAGATCTGTATCAACAAATATAAGTGAGCGTTGTAGCATGGACATGTTATAGATGACATTACAACCACGTGTCATCAGGATTTCATCAGAATTGTCCTCCATGTTTGCTGCTATTGCTTTTATTTTCTATTAGACAAATACTGATCCATAGTTGCCAATAGAAAAGAATACCAATATGGAGACATAAGTCGGGAGGGGTAGCATCACTCCTTTAAAAGAGCATGATACCCCTCCCGACTCACGTCATAGGCCTCTCACTAGCCAAGCCAGAATCCTACTGCACACTGATGAGGAGCAAAAACCCCCCGAAACAGCTGTCTGTGTATGGATTCTGTCTTGGTTTTCAATTCCCAATCATTCTTACAAAGACCTGTATAAAGGGTCTGACATTGATTTGCAGGAATGCTGCTATCTAGTAGGTGGCGCTGCAGAGATATTGTTCCATCTTCCTTATTTGCAAATATGGAGACAAAAATGGACACAAATAGGTCATACTACATTAAAAAAAAACGGCTGTGGAAAGCATGGTGAAGTAAGAAGATACATAGACTTACTTTAGCTCTGTATTAAAGGAGATGTCCCGCGCCGAAACGGGTTTTTTTTTTTTTAACCCCCCCCCCCCGTTCGGCGCGAGACAACCCCGATGCAGGGGTTAAAAAAACCACCCGCACAGCGCTTACCTGAATCCCGGCGGTCCGGCGTCTTCATACTCACCTGCTGAAGATGGCCGCCGGGATCCTCCGTCTTCGTGGACCGCAGCTCTTCTGTGCGGTCCATTGCCGATTCCAGCCTCCTGATTGGCTGGAATCGGCACGTGACGGGGCGGAGCTACACGGAGCCGCTCTCTGGCACGAGCGGCTCCATAGAAGATTGCAGAAGACCCGGACTGCGCAAGCGCGGCTAATTTGGCCATCGGAGGCCAAAAATTAGTCGGCACCATGGAGACGAGGACGCTAGCAACGGAGCAGGTAAGTATAAAACTTTTTATAACTTCTGTATGGCTCATAATTAATGCACAATGTACATTACAAAGTGCATTATTATGGCCATACAGAAGTGTATAGACCCACTTGCTGCCTCGGGACATCTCCTTTAAAGTCCATAAAACAAGGTCCAAATACAGAGTTAAAATATGTTTGCCCAAATGTGCCCCAATGTTGCCTTGAAGAGATTCCATGCACCTACAGTGCCCACATCCTTTTACTACATACAGGCTACCAAAGAAAAAAGAGTTGATGTTCAAAGCAAACCCATTCAGTTAGTGCCGTACAAGACAGATGTGTCCAAAGCCAGTGAAAAGCTCTTTTTCATAGTCAATCCGGCCACTTAGTCAATAGTTTACATGGTTAGAGTTTTGCAATGCGGCACAAGAACACCTCCTACAATAAGGGCTACCATACAAAACAACCCGGCTGTATCTACTACGAGATATACAGTCTTCATGAGAGGATTTGCACCTAGCAGTGAACAGATGCATAGGATGTTCTGTTTCCCACAAACAGCAGTCCCAGGGGTCTGGAAAGGAGAATGGATTATTGGCCAAACTCTTAGACTCCCAGCCCTGATTGCCCTGTGTGTTAACCCTCTCAGTGGAAAGCAAGCAACTACGCAATACTTCTCTGTCATCTCAAAGTCCCTTAGTAAATGAGCATGCAACCAATTTCAGTGAACTATACCGGGACGGGATGAGAGAAACGTTCCAAACATCTGCCAATGTTCATGGAACTTGCAGTATTTTCCCACAAACCTGCAATCTAGTATCATTTCCCTTAAAATTCCTTGTATCATGGAGATCACTTTATACGGAGAGCCTATTTTATGCAAATACATGCAATTTATTACAATGCCTCGGTAGCGCCACCTTAGAAGGTAGCTTTCAATGAAGACTCTGGCATATATTCCTTATCATGATTTAAGGCCTGTTAAAAGGTTGTACATGGACTTGTAGGAAAGCTACCTCCTCATAGGTGGCGCTGCTGAGTCATTGTAACATAATCTACCATTTGCATACCAGATTTCCCAGTGGAGCATTGCATGGCCTTTTAAGTCTCCTCACACCTACTAGGTGGTCTGCACAATGTCCATTACAAATGCAGAAGTTTGTCCATGGGGAGACTGAATAGATGCAAGGTAGGACAGTAGTTGGAAATCCAGATCCCCTCCACAGCCCTGAAAATGACATCTGAAGACTAAATTCTCTCTCTCTCAAGCTAAACTCTCCCCCCCCCCCCCCCCTCTCAACGGAATCCTGGGCTCGGCATATACTCACTGCACACGGGCCATCTGAACGGGCGCATAAATGGGAAATGCAGCTATGACTTGGTCATGGCTACCTCACGTTAATGCAATCCTTGGCCGCGCTGCAGCTGTGACGCAGCCAATCGAATATCGTAGCACCTGTGTGAAGAAGCCCTTAGTTTTACATTTAAAGGGCTAACTGGTTTAGAACATCCATTTCCATTTATCTGCTGATTTCAGGACTTTCAAATTTTATCTACAGCAGAAAATGATCATAGAGTCTCTAACCCTGGAGGACTTATCTTGTACATGCGTGACACATGCAGCTCATTTATTTGACTGGGAACAATGCAGTGCTTCATCCCCTCTGGGATGGTGCTGTAAAAGAATTGAACACTAAAGGTCCATTTACACGCAAAGATAATCTTTCAAAGACTGAAAGATTGAAAAATTCAGCAATCTATTTGCATAAAGTGTTAATAGCCATTAAAGGCCATTAACACTTTATCATTTTCATTTGCTTGTAAAAGGGCCTCCAGGTGCTCTTTGCAGAGCCCAGCATGAGATTAATCACATACCCAGATGTACAGGTGTACACAAAGCTGCATTGTTCTCTTTGTGGCTGCAGGCAGATTACAATGTTATCTGCTGGCACCCGTGGAGATAACAGCCTGCGGTCTATTAAGAGATACTTTATCTCTCACTAGCTGAACATTGGATTTTAAGTTCACCTTAAAATCAACATTCAAACAAAAACTGCACAATGCTCGCGTTTACATGTAACAATTATCGCTAATTTTCGGTTGTTTGAGCGAATTCTAAGGATTAATCATTACGTGTAAATGGGCCTTAAGGCCTCCAGCATACGGCTGATTTTGCATGCGGTTTTACACACAGAAAATCGGTCGGGGGAAACAGCATCCAAAAAAACCCATTGGTGTTAATGAGTTCTCTCACATGGGGCATTTTTGCACCTGCATTTCCATTGGGCGAAAAAATACGCAGCATGCTCTATTTTTATGTGCATTTGCGCAACCAAGGCTCAATGTGCACCCATTTTTACGAAACCATGCATAACTGCGCAATTTCACATTGTTAATTACTAACTAATAGGTAACTAATTAGGCTGCTGAGCCGAATCAAAACCGTGATGTGAATGAGCCCGGCAGCACAAAAAAAAAGATACTTACCTGCGCATAAACTCTCACTAGAAGATGTGATCGGGCTCCATTTAGAGCTTATGCACACGGCCGTGACGGGCTTTGCAAACGGAATACCACAGCGGAGTCCGTCACAGTGCCACCCTCCTCCCCTCAAAGATCCCATACCTACCTCTGGATCCGCTGAGCGAAGTCCTGCATGATGCGCTGGAGCGCATGCGCAGTACAGTGCATAACACGCTGTCAATGTCATATGACGTGCTGGCGGTGTCATATGACGCGGCCGGCCGTGGGCGTATTCATATTCACGCTATAATTGCACTACGCTACAGCGGAAGTATAACGTGACAGGCGGCTTCCATTGACTACAATGGAAGACGTCCACGTGTATACCCGAGGCAAGTAGGACATGCGGCGGGTAATTTCACGCTGCGGAATTCCGTGGTGGAATTTCACAGCGTGTACGTTGAGCTATTAGGGTCAATAGAACCTAAGAGCTGTGTTGAAACGCCGCAGATTTTCGGCCGTGGCATTAGGCCTAGGGCTGCATTCACAGAGGCAAGAATCTTGTGAGACTCACAAAACTCACATGAAAATTAACTTCATTCGTTTGAATGGACTTATTCACATGAGATACTTTTTTCCCTCTCACCGATGCTGTGAGGATGTAAATGGCAGCACGTTCTATCTTTGGACATTCCCTCGGACCGCCTTGCCCATTGTTTTTAATGGGAGCCTAAAAGGCATCGCATGGCATGTGTATGATATGTGCATGCGAGTGCGAGTGATATTTCCCACTGAAGTCAATGGGAAACACTTGCGTCATCTGATGTGCATGAAACACACCCCTGAAGATCGCAATTTCACAGAAGTGATGCTAGGCGGTTTTTTAATTAAAAACACTTCCAACATTGACCATTGTGAATTTAGCCTTATTGTGAGATACCCTGAATGCCCTGACAGTCTACAGCCTTAAAGGGAAAATGTCATAAAGAATTTGCCTATTTAACTGGTATTAGCGACACACAGGGGTAGCGGCGCGGCGTTCATACATGCCTCTCTTGTGCAGAAATGTGGAGATTTGACAGTTTTATACTTTTTCAAAAGTGCAAGTTAGTTTAAAAGAGTCAAATCTTGGCTGAAAAGAGTCTCAGCGCTCGAAGTGTTGGATGCAGCCCACCTCTCTCTAAATGATGGACGCCTCTACTTCCCAATGAATCCTACGTATGCACTCTCACCAGGTAAGATGAAGCATGTGCATTACAATCTTCCTTCAAGGACCACTTCTTTTCCTTAATGAGCATGCGCGGTCCATGATTAATGATGTCAGACGTCGCGCTCTGCTGTGTCCACCCCTCTAAAGTGTGATGCTCCTGACCACATCTGTTATATGAGTATCCACATGCACAGTCCCGCAACGAAAATTGGTTTTTAAAATATGCAAATGTCTAAAATGCTTAGTATCTATTGTATAATATAGTCTATGCACCGTAATATGTAATAGTCTCGCTGTTACAGTCTATACCTTTACATGGCTAACAAAAATACATGATGTTGTTGCAAGCTTTCAGACCTCACAGGGTCCTTCATCAGGCATAATGAAACAGACCTAGATGGAATATATATATATATATATATATATATATATATATATATATATATACACACACACACAAATGTACACACATGAAAAGGCACAGACATACGAAGACTAATTTGCACCTAAAACAATACCAGACAACATGAGCAGAGAAGTGAATACTTAATCAGTCCACTGGTAAGGAATGTTTTATGATCTCTATATTGGTGTTAGGGGGTCACAGGTCTGTGTGTTATCTCTCCTTCAGACCTGCAGATAAGGAAGATGAAACATTACTCCTGCAGCGCCACCTATTGGATGGCAGCATTCCTTCAAATCAATGTATGACTTTTTACCAAGTCTGTAAAACAATGATTGGGAATAGCACCCCTTCTGGGTTCTCTCCTTGGGGAGAGACGATGCCATCCCCTGCCCACTTACCCCCAGGTGTCTCCACATGCTATGCACAGGTAAAAAAAAGAGAAAGATCCAGCTTTCCTGTTCATGCGCTGAACAGTATTTACAGCGCGCATGCCGGGGATTTCGCTGGAGATTTTGGCACTTTATGGCGTCGGCTGTCCTGGGAATCATTGCAAGTTGGGCGTTTTTACCGCCTATGGGGCTGGGCCAGCAGTACGATATAATGCTTGTTTAAATACTAGACGGGTTTAAGGACACAGCGGATTCTAGCGCAATCAGGGGGCATTTAAAAAAAGAGTTGACGCTATCTAGTCGGTGTGGCAGCCTGATAACGGTGGTGAGGAGAACTTAAAAGAGTGTCTGAGTTGTTTAATTTTTTTAATGCAAAAGCATTGACCCATTCAGTAACATAACAGACATGTACTCACCGCTCCCTGCATCTCTCGCGGTGCCGCTCGGTCCTCCATGTTTACAGGTTGCAGCAGCCTGTGTATGGGATGTCACAGGCTTCTGCAGGCAGAGTTCAGCAATCGAGCACTGAGCTCCGTCATTGGTTGCAGCAGCAGCCTGGGACATCCCATACAGAGGCTGCTGCAACCAGTAAGCATGACATCATGAGGAAGGCCCGAAGCAGCGGCAGGGGACACAGCGGGGAACCCGGAGAGATGAATAAAACTTGGCCACTTCCTAAAACACACAAGAAGTTGATTACAGAGTCGATTTAAAGATGTTTCCAGCAACGGGGCACCATATTATTAATGGCTTATCGTCAATTGACCATTAAATAAAAAAGGGATTGTCCAAAGAGAACAACAGGACAATTTACCATTCATTTCCAGTGATGGAGCAAGGAGTTTTTTTTTTTCCTCCTCAAATAAATAAGGCTGCTAAGAAAGCTTTAGAGACCTTCCATGTAGTTAATTAACACCACAGTGTGATCTAAACCCCTATATTGGCTCCACATACATCGATACTTGGAGTCAGGGATCCAAACCACAATGTAGAAAGTGCATATGTAGCAGAAATGAATGTACATTAATGTGGAGTCTGAGGATTCTGCGTCCATATGGCTGGAATTTCCACTATCATTTGCATCAGCTCAATCATGATGAAACAATAGTGGGCAATCAATATCATCCTGATGGCCGGGCCCATGCTGTTAGCCAGCAGAACAGAAAATTAGGGATGAGGGAATCGTTAAGGTATACAGTATTTACCACTATTAATATAGAGATAGATTCAAATAACTTGTATGTATATATATATATATATATATTCCAGACCTATTCCGCCATTCCACCAAGGATATAGTCAATTCTAATGGTTTTAGAGTAATCAAATGCAATTGCAGTAACATCATAGCTTTTAATTAGAGCAGGTTACATTAAGGCCACGTATGCTAAATAGGTGAATATGCCTGGAAGACTGCGCCCAGGCCGCAATAAAGATGTGAGATGTGTGTAAGTCGTTCTGTGCAGTGATCCTCGGACGTATTGAATCTTTCTTAATCTAAAATGTCAGTGCACACTACCTTGCCTGGTCCTGACCGGCCATAGATAGCCTCCCAAATGAATCATAGCGCCAGCTAAGCCAGACGTATGCTGCTCACGGGTCACAACCTTCATACACTGTAGACACAAGATATCTTGTAATTGTACCAGGCCCTGAGGTTACTATTAAAGCCTCGGCGGGACTTCAACATTTCCTATTGCAAGTGCTGCTTAGATGGATTCAGGAGCGCAGTAGTCGGTCGTACAGAGACATGGGAATAAGGTGTCCTACCTCTCTATGTCATTGCTACTAATGTAGGCATCCTTCTAGGGCTCATGACAGTGGTCTAAGCTCGCAGTAAATGCTACGTTTCTTTTCCGTGATCTTATAACGATGTTACATTTGTTTCCATTATTGAAGCAATTGGAAGATCAAAAGGTCCAAATATTTGCACTATAATTGGCATTTTTTTCAACATACAGTAGCATCACCTGCGTAAATGATCACGGTAATTACTACTCATATAGTGCAAACTGCTAATAACAAGCATCTCAGTGGATGTCCACCCTGGAACACCACTTGTTTTTTTGCTATCTTATAGTGCTTCTACATAGGCCAATTATTGAGCCAAACTTTCCTATAGACGCTCATTGGCCGTGTAAAAGGACAAATGATCAGCCAACGAATTAGCAAAAATAGGGGTCCTGAAGATCCTCAAATGAATGGGCTGGTGGGCATCAAATGGGGCGGTGGTCATGCATGTGCATTACCTATCTATTCAATTCAATGGCACTGCTGTAGATAGCCAAATTCAAGTGCTCACCTATCTCTGGCAGTCCCACTGAAATGAATGGAGCAGCACCACACATACTCGTCCGCCATTTCTTTCACACTGTGGAACATGGGACCCCTTTCTTATAATTAGTGGGACTCCCAGCAGTCAACCCCCCCAGCAATCAGATGATAATGGGGCTATGATTATGACTATGGGGGCTGCCAGCTTACATGAGCAGTAGTTAACAGCATTTAGAGATATGTTTTACAGTAGCTTCATGAGCCATAGGGGACAAGGGACAGGAGGAGACCCTGTATGGGTAATGTCCCATTTAGATGGGATGACTGCACCCCTGACGTCACCACTAGGTTGTTAGACCTCGCACAGAGCCTTTAGGCAGGCAGATCACCGCTGGCTTCTCGCTCAGCGCTTCACATTCAATTAACCCATTGTGCGCAATAATCGTGCCATGTAAATTGCCCTTAAAGGGGTTGTCCCGCGCCGAAACGGTTTTTTTTTTTTTCAATAGCCCCCCCATTCGGCGCAAGACAAACCCGATGCAGGGGTTTAAAAAAAAAACCGGATAGTACTTACCCAAATCCCCGCGCTCCGGTGACTTCTTACTTACCTTGCGAAGATGGCCGCCGGGATCTTCACCCACGGTCTTCTCCCATGGTGCACCGTGGGCTCTGTGAGTTCCATTGCCGATTCCAGCCTCCTGATTGGCTGGAATCGGCACACGTGACGGGGCGGAGCTACGAGGAGCAGCTCTCCAGCACGAGCGGCCCCATTCAGAAGGGAGAAGACCGGACTGCGCAAGCGCATCTAATCGGGAGATTAGACGCTGAAATTAGACGGCACCATGGAGACGAGGACGCTAGCAACGGAGCAGGTAAGTGAATAACTTTTGTATGGCTCATATTTAATGCCAATGTATATTACAAAGTGCATTAATATGGCCATACAGAAGTGTATACCCCCACTTGCTTTCGCAGGACAACCCCTTTAAGTATTCCAGACATGCTCTGTAACATGTGCAGCGCTCATTGTGCAGGGAGGGCAGGGGGTCAGCTGTGATTATCACCCATTGTGGAAGGAAGACCATGTGTTATCTATACTAGGTGGAACTTCGCATTTTAATCCTGCCTTTACTAATAAGACGACTTCTGGAAACTTTTCTCTGCAGAGCTGGAAGTTTCATTCTACTATTAAAGGGAGTCCACCAACAGAAGAATCGTTTTAAAACCAATGTAATAGTGATGTGCAGCATGATGCAAACAGGACACACATGGTTGTACACAAGAGGAGCCTCTTAGCTTCACCAGAAATTCTAATTTTGACGGTTGCGTGCCCAGTACTGTATACAAATGTGCCATTTCGAATTAAAGCGGTGGTCCACCATCCCTCCGGGTCAGCGCATCACAGCCAAAACCTGGGCTGTCCTCACACTCCCCACCTCCTCCTGTGTACTGACATCAGAGCTGATAGCACTGAAATCTCACGAATGTCCGAAAATAGGCGTGATTTTGTCCCAGTTTGCGGCCATGATAATTACAGACCGCATAATGGAACGAAACAAAAGCATTGATGTCAATGGTTTCATTTTCACTATTGGGATTCTCAAGCGTTAATACTTCATGAGAGAAAGATAGAGCAGGACCTATCTTACAGCGTTTTTTTTTTTTTCAAACTCGCACGCAATAGTGCGGAGTTCGAAAGGTAAAAAAAAAGGTTTTTCTCTCGTGTACAACTATTCTCCATAGCAGCGAGCGTAGTTCCGCATATGTCCTATGGAGGAGCCCTTACCCACACATGTGCAGTGAAGCAAAGCGTATATACCTCGGCTACACTGGCGAACTGCGTATGCCCCAGAATTCGTGCCTGGAGGGTCACACGCCACGTTCATGAGATTTCAGTCCTATCAGGCAGCAAGCAGGAGGAGAGGGTGGGTTTCTGCAGTGCCACGCTGACTCGGAGCGACAATGGCACTACCTCTTTGACTTGGCATGGCACATTTGTATACTGGGCGCTCAAGCTTCAAGGTACTTTTGGTGAAGATCAAGAACTGGTCAAGAACTTCTGGTGAGGGTAAAAGACTTCTTTTGTGTAGAACTACGTGTGCCCTGCTTGCGTCATGTTGCATAACACTATGGTGGCAATTTCAAAACAATTTTTCTGCTGGGAAGTTCTCTTTAAGTTTAGTGGCTTTGGTGAAAACTACAAGATATTAGGATTTTTTAAATAAAGTTTGTGACATCACAAATTAAATTTTAAAAAAATCACCAAAAAGTTCTTAAAAATATATTTAGCATAAAAAACCTGATTTATACAGTAGGTCATTTTCTACTGACACACTCCCTTTAAAATGCACACATCCAAAAAATGGAATACAACAGATTAAGCAAATCATATCTAGCCCAGTGGATTTACTTTGAACTAGATCACGTTGAACATCATCATAAGGCTGCCATCACATGAGCGTTTTATCACGGCTGTTTTGTCGCAATAAATGCCGGTTGAAAATCGTGACCATCTAAACCACTGTGCACTTAAATGCACTGGAATACACCCACTGGTCTCATAGACTCCTATGGGAGCCTATGAGAGCTGCTGGAAAAGAGAGGTAGGAGAGAGTTTAGCAGCAGCTCTGCTAAAAACTGCCTCTCCCTTCCCTCCCTTTCTCCGCCCCTTGCTGGCTGCCAGCAAAGGGAGGGAGCAGGATGGAGTGGGAGAGTAGCACATTAAATCTGCTAAGCTCCAACTCCATTCCCCCCCCCCCCCCCCTACCTTGCTGGCAGCCGGCAAGGGTCGGGATCGAGCGGAAGAGGGGGCAGGAGTTTAACACTCTAGCTCCCGCGCCATCTTGCCCCCTCCCTTTGCTGGCAGTCGGCAAAGGGCGGCGAAGGGGAGGGAGTTTAGCAAAGGTAAACTCTCTCCCCCCGCCCAACTGAATGGGCGTTAAAACGGGATATGTAGCTGCGACTTAGTTGTGGCTGCCTCTCATTCATGTGATTTTCGGCTGTGTGAAGGAGCCCTATGCTAGTAATGTGTTAATGATAATTGATGGAACACACCTTACACACCTTGTCGGTGCTCCACCTAAGGCGAGACCTTTTCTGTCTGTAGGCCTCTCACTAGCCAAGTCAGAATCCTACTGCACACTGATGAGGGCCAAAACCCCTGAAACAGCTGTCTGTGTATGGATTCTGGCTTTGGATTACAATTTCCAGTCAGTGTTATAAGACTTGTCTAAAAAGTCTAACATTGACTTGCAGGAACGCTGCCTTCCAATAGATGGCGCTGCAGAGGTATTGTTCCATCTTCACATTTGCATATTTCCCAGAGAAGCATGCATGGCCTTATAAGCCTCCCCGCACACCTTCTAGGTGCTTTCCTTAAGAAGAAACAAAACCCTTCCTGACCAATCATAATTGAGTTACACAATGGGTAAAACTAGTGCCCAATAAATCCCAACAGCAGACAAGGCGAAGAGAACTAGACTGGAAAGTCAAATGTTCAAAATATCACTTCATGCGGACACAAGAAATAAAATCTAATATGTGTAATGATGTATTACTATTTACACCGCATGTGAATCCGGCTATGAGGTTATCAGAGCCCTTCTGCCGAGGGTATTCAACAATCCCATTAGAAGCTTAAAATATCCTTTCCTTTTCTTGATTCATATGGTGAAGGGGAAAACTGAAAACCTGCAGGGGTCCAGATTAGATTTCAGATTTCATTTTTCTCACTTAAAAAGAATCACCTGTCATCTCTCTTGACATGTCTAGTTTAGTAAATACTTGTATTCGGAGCCATCTTTTCTTAAAACTTAACAATGTGCAGTTCCTCTGTTATTCCTCCTGGAAATTAATGCCTAAATTGACAACTGCAGACTTCTAAGAAAAGATGGTTCTGAATTCAAGTATTTACTAAAATACACAAGTCAGGAGAGACGGCAGGTCCTTTAGTGCTAACTACTAGGTGATGACATTTTAGTATCAGATGGTAGCATACCTATTTAGTCCTGCTGTTATATGCAGATCTATGATGTCATTTCTATGGTGGATACAAGCCACAGAGCAGGTCTGCACTTAATAAAGCCACTAACTGATTAATGTAAGTCTTAGTCATCAATAGAAATTATAACAGACATTAAAACCATTGCCAGTAGAGACTTCTGGAGGAAATGTTTAGTCTGTCTTCGCTGGCAGTCTTGTAGCTGTACTGATATTTTATGGAATATATGCTTCTTAAATGACAGATAAATGCTGTAAAATAGAGAAGGCGTTATAACTAATAACAGGCATACTAAATAGTATCCCGACTCTAGTGATAGAAGAATGACTAACTCCTAAAGTCTGACACTTTACTTTGTTCAGCACCTTCAATCTTCTCTACTCTTTACACCTAATTACAGTTTAATAGTATGAGATTACTGTAATCAGGCATCTAATAATCCAGAATTTATTACAATCCAACAAAAAACTGAAAACCATCTACTGGGCAGGTTACTCTGAGCACCAGTTTGGCCAGATTTTGCCCATACGCATACACTGTGATGTATGGTGTACTGGACAGGATGGGATGTGGTTTGGCCCATGAGTATCTGCTATGTGATGCACTGCTAATTATCTGTCTCCCTGTAAAAGTTTAACGACTCTCCACTCTAGCAAAAAACAATGGCTGCCCGTCACTAGACACTGCGTTCACTTCCTGTTTTTTGCCTTATGCTCCGCCCTCTGAAAACTTTAACAGCTGTAGTTCTAGAACAAGTGTGGTGGTTTGGCTTATGCTCCACTGCTTCACCCACAATCAGTCAGGATCAAAGAGGACATTGGCTTGTTATTATAGCAACTGGATGCTTCCAGTGTCACCTTCTTATACCGCCCACGGATCTGATGTCAGCAGTATCTATGTACTACCCGCGTTACGCAAATTGTCCTGCCGCTCATAATGAACTGGCTAAATGTATAATGGGAAAGTTTGCAAGGCCAAGATTGGGCGGAAACAACCAGTTACAGGTCCGTTCTAGGGTTAAAAAGCAGTATTGGCACACAAGCCCCGCCATCCCACATCCAATACATGCAATATAGTGGAAAAATAGTGGTGCACATTGCCCACTACAACAATTGTGCTTTACTCTAAGAGCTAAAGAAGAGAGTGAGGATGATAAGTATCATCAGCTGTTATCTACTGCGTAAATCCAATGGATCAAGGCTTCTCAAATGTTTTCAACTCAACTTCAGCATCCAATCCATGGTGATCACAGAGCCTCACTTACGGCCAAAAACAACCATGCAGCACCAAATACCACCATGTAGTGCACATATTACCTCCAGCAGCGTCAATCAAAAGTATCACATGCATACTCACGTAGCACTAATAACGCCAAATACCATAGTGCAACACGAATTACCAGTCCGGGCCCTACTAGTTAGGAAATTCTCTGATTAAAAACAAAGTTATAGCAGCAAATTTTGTGTTAAAATGTTATTTTCGGCTTTCTTGCTGAAGGTTCTCTAGTAGAGATGAGCGAGCATACTCACTAAGGCAAATTACTCGAGCGAGTATTGCCTTTTGCAAGTACCTGCCCGCTCGTCTCAAAAGATTCGGGTGCCGGCGGGGGTGTGCGGTGAGTTGCGGGAGTGAGCAGGGGGGAGAGAGCGAGAGAGATCTGCCCTCGTTCCTCCCCGCTCTCCCCCGCTGCTCCCCGCCCCCCGCCGGCACCCAAATCTTTTGAGACGAGCGGGCAGGTACTTGCAAAAGGCAATACTTACCCGAGTAGTTTGCCTTAGCGAGTACGCTCGCTCATCTCTATTCTCTACCACAATCTTAATCCTGCCTTATTGCACCCAAATAAATCCTTGCAATTATAATTTATTAGTCTAAATGAAGGGTTGCTCGGTACCCCTCGTAAATCCACCATGCTGTCTTTGGAGCTGATTTCCTTGTGTTACGTCTTCTTGTAGTTCTTCCTTCTTCAGGATGGGTTTGCACGGTCTGACACCTCTGTTTCCCTATAGGGCTGCTATTTCTAGCTGTGTGCAGTGTGATTGCACATATACAGTCTAGCCTTCTTCATCACAACGGGGGACATGCACAGTTCACAGCACAAAGTACTAAGAGCTTCTATGAAATGTAGTTTATGACTATGATGCAGTGGCCAAATGCCCCCCTCAGCATGCTCACTTAGCTCAGACATTGAATAGTGTAAGAAGAATGGTGGAACTGGAGGCCAAAAGATTAGAAGAAGGGATAGTAAGAGTCTGAGGACATGTTACAATGTGTCTTCAATAAACAGGAAAGTATAAGGGTTTTAAGTAAAATGGGCTATTCTCATTAAACCCCTTTAACCCCTTCAGTGGCAGGTTTATTATTACCATGTCATGCCTCACAGGGCAGGTTTTTTAAATGAGTCAACAATGCAATAAAAACCCTGGAAGATTTCAGATGACAGCTCAGTGCTCTGCACATTTCAGCACTGGAGCTGTCCACGGAAATCTTCCAGGGTTTAACTGCATGGTCAGTGCAACAAGCCCCGGAGATTTTCCGGACGTTCCACTAAAGGGGTTAAATGACTCTTTATGCCATCTAGTAATCAGCAACAATCTGGAACCTATCTGACCATTTTTGACAGATTGAAGGAGTTTTACATCACATTTAAAACTTTTATCCTTCTTTTCCTTTTACTGATGACATCTTAGGTAAATACTTACTATCACAGGATACTCATTGTATTGTACTTATTCATTACCTGTATGTAGGGAAACCATGGCTTCAAGCTCATGCACCTGTTTTAGTTAACCCCAGGCATCTTCTTCCCTGTCCGGACACACTGGGAGGGGGGGGGGGATTTACTAATATTGGCGCACTGCTGAATTCAGAGAAGTTTTCTATGCAAATAAGTCACAAATTAGAACCATGCTCACATTTTTCAAATACTTTTTTAGTGTCATAAAAAGGAGGGTTTGATAAATCTGGTGTTCAGCCTCACCAGCATTCTTTCCAAGGCAATTGTGCTAGAAAGCCTGCTCAGTTACACTGATTAATTTGCCCACTGTACACATTCCGCAATATTAGCACTCAATAAAAATTCCTACATCCTCTTAGGTGGTATAAAACAAACACTTCCCTGCCAATGACAGCAATGAAAGGAGCCCATATACATGGTGGCACTGCCAGCCAAATGACTCCATTTGACCATGTGTGCAGTCATCCTGCACAAACTGCGCCATGTAGACTACTGCTGCTTAGCCTGAGCCAAATTAGTGATCTAGAGGCAGATTTTTCTTTTTTTTGCCTTTTCATTAGCAATGATATATACAATCACTGGATGTTTTTTTACTTTAAAAACGTTTTCAAAAATTCAGCTACTCCTTAAAACTGTAGTTTTTTAAACAGGGCATTAAAAATACTTTGAAGGGGTTGTTCAACTTTTGAGGCTTTTATTATTGATAATCTATCCTCCCAATAGGTCATCAATAGTTAATGCCACTCGAGATCCGTATTAATAAGCTGATTCACAGGCCAGCTGTCATTAGTGAGAGTGCTGGGAGCAGATAGCACTGTGCATAGTGCAGTGGCATGATTTGGTACTGCAGGCACAGCTGCCATTGAATTCAATGGGAGCTGTGTCTGCAGTACCAAACTAGGCCACTGTAATGCTGGCAGCGTTATTTGCTTCCAGTACAGTCCACACTGACAACTGGAGAGGGAATCAGCTGATCGACGGGGATCCCAATTGGCAGACCTCCACCAAGTCTAAAAAAACCACTAAAAAGTCCCAGATAATCCCATTAAGGAAAGAATGTATTCAGACAGACTTTTCATATGCTGGTCTTAATCTGCACACTGCTGGAACAAGTGGAGTTCGCCTCTTAATACATCTGGCACATCTCAGGCTGTCTGTGCGCCAAAATAAGAAATTTGCTATCAGATGGAGTAGACTTCTGGCATAATTTACGCCAGTTCTCGGCATAAATTCTAATTCTAAATTAAAGCGGGGGCGGCCTCACTTATTTCGGATAATCCACACCCACTTTCCTAAAATGTGTGCCATAAAAGTGACAAAAATTGCTAAGTGTTGCCTTTTTAATGTAATTTCTTTTTGGTGCTATTCCCCCCCCTTAATGTTTAATATCATTTTTTATATAAAGGGGGGAAATTTATCAAACACTTGCGATAGTTTTCTGGCATAAAAAGGCAAAAATATTGCTTTTTTTGCTAAAACATTTTCAACTTATTTCGGTTTTACACTGCCCTTGCCACTTCAAAAAAGTCAGTAGAGCTTTGCGAAAGGGGCGTGTTTGACAAATTTCTTAAGAACTTTATGAAGGAGTTCACATGTGTACAATATTAGATTTGTGATGGAACATTTAAATATTTCCAGAAATGTATCTTTCGCTCTCAGCCTTCTTTAACGCCTTAAAACCCCATCTTCATGCCTGAAAGAGTTCTGAATGCTTTGCAAATATATTTTGCCAAGGATATTAAAACGGCGGTAGCATATATATGTGAGAAGCCCCAGCTCCAGCTTAGGATGGGGGGGGGGGGGGTCTGTGTTTAGAGCTGGATGATGCAATTTTAACCCTTACGATGCCATTTACCAGCAAGACCTTAGCCGCCCGGCTGCAGCCTCTGGTTATTAACTGCATCCCTCCCATTTGTGGATTTACCACTCATCATAAGCAAATACATCACATAATTAGAGCAATTGCAGCAAGTGAGAGATAAATAATGGTGAGTCAAAAGGACATTTGCTTCTACAAAAGATTAAACTTCCCAGATGATCAAGGATCTATTTAGAATGGTGCACATTGGAGGCTGTAACTTTATTACTATTGACAGGGCAGCTGCTGGTAGCTTTATTGATATGGTGTAATAATATGGCTAGTACCGTCCTATTCTTGAACTTGCACCAGCATGTCCATGAAGACCTATTATCTCCTTCCATTATATGGGTGCTTAAATACTGCTCTTTGGTCATTACATGAGAATTTTTTTTTTTTTTTAAATATATGTTTCGAAATGTAATCGTAATTTGCTACTTGTCCCTTTAAATACAAGAATAACCTAAAATTAGAACTTAGCAAAAAAAAAATAATAAAAAATTTATGACAAAAATGCAAAATCTGACACAGAATACACAATACAAGACACTTTATATCTGCATTTGTTGCAGTGCTATAATAATTTAGAGGTTTGGTAAATTATTTAATTGGGAATCTTCAACCCATTAAAATGCAGATTTCCGAATTTCATTTTAACCCTTTATATGCTGAGCCCCTTGAAGGAGCTTATACGACTACATGTAACGACATTGATCTCTCTACATCATTCTGAAGGTTTTTGTTTCAGCTGCCCAACCAGAAAATATTAAACGTCATCCTCGACAATCCAGGTTTATTTTCATACCAGGATTCTCGACGCTTCGTGATATTAGCGGTTGAACATCAATAGAAAAAAAAAATACAATTCTGATACCTTCATAGGAGTGCTGATATTGAAATCTGTCATCCAGATGTCATATAAGCAACACATCGATAAATGAAACGGGAACCTTATTCCGAGATCAATTATCTCACCTCTATTGTATGAAGCGCCTTTCAAACAACGGATATTAATGAGAAGACATGACTATAGAAACCCTATTAGTTTTACTGACAAATTGGTGACCACTTTGGTCCTTCATTGAAATTCCATTCATCTCCAGCATCAAGGTCCAATGTAAAAAAAAAAATCTAAATTCCAATTCGGAGTCAGCTACGAGCCCGCAATAACCTGCATGTGAACTTGGGTTGATTCCATGCGTGAACTGACATCTTGCTATGAATCAGCATAAAAAGTCTCCTCCATATTATCTACGTAATATATTTGTGATATGTAATTACATTATTTGTATGCAGTTAACTGTAGATTTTTGTTCTTCTGCTCAGTACCATGTAAAACCAATCACTTTATACCCAGACTGCGATAATTGCTACTAGCAATCAAATCTAGGCATCACTGATCTGAAGTATGCTAGAATTTCATTAGAAGATATAACTTATTTGACTTTCCTACAGTACCTAATAATCCATAAAGAAACCAAAACACATATGGCTTCGGGGGAATAACTAGGAAATTAGGTGGCCGTTGGGGAACCGGATGAACTTTTGAACCGGAGGAATAGAAGTGGGAGAAGTATTAAGCAGAATGAGAGATTCCTAATGCATGTAGAAATATAGGGATGTGACCTTCTCGGTACCCTGAAAATTACATTAGCATTATGAAAAATACTTATCATGTTTAGCGTCCATGATCTATCAGTTTATATACTTTTTGTTGGTGTGAAGCACAAGTCAAAAGGACAAAAATACAATAAGATTTAATAACAGACCTCGCCGTGACCTGGGCTAATTTAGTTTCGCTCATTGTTAAAAATTCTGCCTAGCAGACTTAATAGAGAATTGTGTGACAGCTGAAGGAGGATAAAAAAAACCCCTAAAATAAAATAAAGACATTTTAAAAAAAAAATTGTAGACTTTTTTGAAATTGGATTTTTTTTTAAAATTTGTGATCTAACCAATGTGTACTTGTAAAATGAATAAAGTTTAATACTCAAATAGCCAAATTGTAACATTCGCTGAAATATTAAGGTAATGAGACATGATATAGGGCCGAGGCTGTCTCTATAGCAAAGGCCTCATTCAAATGGGCGTACTGTGTTTAACTATTCATATTCCAGCTTCACTGAACTATAGGCAATAAGACATGATAAGGCAATAAGACCCAGGCTCTTCTCTATGGCCAAGATCTCATTCAGTATTGTACCCATGTTTAACTAATTTACATTCGGACCTTACGCTAAACTGAACGTAAAGTATCATAAAGCGATATGGTCATGTATGTTCATTTCACTGCAGGGCGTGTAGATATTCCATCCAGAATACAAATAGTTAAACACGGATACAATACACCCCTGGGAGACCTAATGGGTGATTCCAATGATGGATATCTGAACGGAACCTATGACAGGTTCGCGGCGCTCACTTCATATACCTTTGAACTCTTTATTTTTTAATATAGTCATAAAATTTGAATTCACATTAAATCAGTGGATTTTACGGTCATCGTCATAGACTTCTCTCCGAATGATATTGTCCCTACAATAAACATGTATTAAATCCCGACCTTATCTAAATCTAATAAGCGAGCATTTAGGGAGCCGTTTTCAGTTAGTTACTGATGAATATTCCAGTAAAGCAAAATAGTGTTTCATTTCTAGCGAAAGTAAATCATACTTGGGCAGAAGAAGATGGAATATACTAACTGTTCCCCTATATAGGGGTAAGGTTCTACGGATGACAAAATAGGTTTCCCTGAATCACTGAGTACAGTATTTATTACACATGCATGCGGCTCACTTATCCCTGCTCTGCAATAGACATAATTTTATACCCCATAAAGTCAATTTATGTATCCAATGGGAAAGATCTGGATAACATAAAACCTTGAGTGCTGTGTTGCAGGAAGCATATTTTAGTTTGGCAATTGTACTTAGAGACAGAGTGGCCCTGCCTGATCATCATATCATGTCACAAAGCATTACTCAATCATAACTTTATAACCAACTTAGAATGCTTTCACTCACTGCATGTAATTAAATCGCAGGAGACTACATACAATGCCCATGGAAGTTAGTGCAAAATATCATTTGCTAACTTTTCCTAAACGGTTCTCTATATACAGCATCATCAATTATTGCTGGGGAGGAAAAAAACTAGAGCGTTGGGATAATGGCCGGCTAGAAGCAAAGTGTTCTCCGGCTTTGTTACCTGCCTATAGAAACGCGCTTCGGAATCCTATAAAAGTAAATATCTTTTTTTTGTGTGTGTGCGTATAATAAAGTAGCTGCAGAATACAACAAGCAGTCATAAAAAAGCTGCAGATTTTCCTATATGTGATATTTATTTACTTTTGGTATCTTACACATGTTGAAAATAAAAAAGTCAACAAAAAGAATAGTAACAGAAAAATAAGTTAAATAAACATCCTGAAATGTTCCTGGTAAATAGGTTTCATTATGTTCAATATTTTAATTAATATACTTAAAGCAAATAAATATACAAAAAGTATACAAAAATTGTAATTTTAACAATTTTGCATTTTTTTTAATATAAAAAAAAACTTCTATACTATTCGTTTTGATAATGAATACATCTAAAGTATACAGGACCAAAAGTCCCATCACTTAAATAGTATAGCAACTATTATATAATAATAATAATACACAAAACTTTTGATATTAAAATAAAAACTGGAAAAAGTCCTAAAAAAATCATTTTTTTCTTTAATGTAACAATGGGCTCTCTGAAGGGAAATGATATGTGTGAAAAACAGGACAAATGATACAGCCCCGAAGTAAGCAGTAATTTGAATAACTTTTGTAGTAAAATGAAATCAATTTTATTTAAAAAGCCACTAGAGGGAGCTCTTCAGTTCTTAAAAGCTTCAGAGGAAAGGAAGACACACATGGGAGCTGGAGCCTTATATTTTATGAGGCTCAGTAATTCTATTCCTTCTATCTTGTTACACTGATTTGTAGTAGAGAGCAGTATATTGAAAACTGAACAGACGTGTACCTTCAGATGGCAGCTCCTCATCCTTATCTCGATCAGAGGCAATAGAAACTGTATCTGGGTGGCGAGGAGACACATCAAAGTCTTCCACATCATCTGAGTCTCCTGGAGAGAAAGAAGAAATGTTGACTGATTACAACTTGTATAATAAGTTGATTGAGGAGAAAGAAATCTGCTTTAGTTTTTATTTTATAGGGTATTGATTGGCCCAAGTCGAGTAGCAAATTCTTGATTGGGGTAGAATTTAAGTAGTATGCAAGAAGTATTGTAAGATAATACTAATCAATACTTCAAAATGAAACAAAGAGTGAAAAATATAATATGAAACAATTCCTCATAATGTACAATTCAGTTAATAATAAATGACCGTGTAGCGCATTTTAAAAAAATAATTCATTTTATTCTAAGGCTTCAATTTGCGGGCTCCAGGTAAGACGGTGTATGATGTAGATACAACGCAAACTGATGGCTGTTTGTTACACTTGTATTTATATAATAATTATTAGCTTTGATGATTACACAGGGGGATATTTATCATCAGGGTAACCTTTGATGCCTTTTCTCTGGCATGCTTTATTTCCCTTCTCCAGTTTAACCCCTTTAGTGGCACGCCCTGAAAATCTCCTAAAAATCAGAATTGAAATGTGCTGAAGACTACCTAATCCTGCAGTGAAGGGGTTAAAGTACAACAAATGTATCAAATGTTGCACAGTGATGATAAATTTGTCGCATTTTTAAGTATGTTTAGAGATGAGGAGCTATTTTCTACACCACTCAGCTACTAGAGTGATTTTTAGATTTTTTTTTAGACAATTCTTAAGGCTGTCTAAAAATTTAAATCCGCCCTTTGCTCCAGAAACTTTGAAAAAGTGGAGTGAGAGACGTAACATCTGTCCCATTTTGAGAAAATGAATAGTAAATTTGTCTAAATTGATTTACGCCAAAAGAGGTGCAAATTACAATACAGTTCTAGCACAACAGTAATAAATGTGCCCCAAAGACTCCATAAACCTAAAACGCAGAAAATGCGCCAAATGTATCACAATAGCACATGCCAAGCCTGTGGTATTTTTGGACTTCATTTGGCCACACCCTCTTTTCTTGCCACTTTTGAAAAGTGTCTAGAGAGATGCAAAACTGATCTAAAACATTAAACAAGTCTGGGCTGCATTATGTACACTAGTGTATACAAATGGCTCAGATGTATCAATTCCGAGTCAATATATATGTATATATATATTATTTGTTAAGTACACGCTAAGCTAACCTGCCAGTGGCATACGAATATGGCTATTTTTGTGACTTTTAAAAAAGTTGCATCTCATAAATATGGCTAAAAAATAACTTTGCCCGTAGCAGCCCCCACTTTACTAGCACAAATTATAAATTGGTTTTGACACAAATACTTTATAGATCAAGTGTCATATAATCCATTATTTCCTCTGAAAATGGCACATGAAGCTTGTTACATGTAGGTCAATAGCTTAATTGGGAGGCAGAGTTGGGAGAGCAAAGTGACAGTGCATATTCAGGAAGGTTAGAGTATGGTATAATCGAAAGAATCAACTAGCTGCCCCCATCCCAATAGACAGATCAGGGGCGTAACTATAGAGGATGCAGGGGATGCGGTTGCACCCGGGCCCAGGAGCCTTAGGGGGCCTATAAGGCCTCTCTTCTCCATATAGGGAACCCAGTACTATGAGTAAAGCATTATAGTTGGGGGCCCAGTTACAAGTTTTGCATCGGGGGCCCGGGAGCTTCAGGTTACGCCTCTGAGACTGATACTTCAATATTCTCAACTTTAAAACGTATGGTATGTCCATGACATCACAAACTCCCAAGACAATCACTGGCCTCAGCGCTCATGCTATCATGTACCACGCATGCTCGTTGAGACCAGTGATTGGCCGCAGCAGTCATGTGCATGTATGGCACGTCATCGTGGGCATCGGAGCATCAGCTCTCAGCGGCGGGGATTTAACTGGTGAGAAGTGTTAGGGTTGATTATTTCAGAAGATTTCTTAAACTCTCGGACAATCCTTTTATGTTTTATTTGCTAAAACCGTAATGAGAGAAAACGTGTTTTGGGAATTCGTGAAGACATAAAAATACACTAGATTCAAGAAAACAATTTTGTACTTACAGTCTCTCTAATATTCAACTACATTAAATGGCCATAAAAGGGTGCTTAACCATATGCTGCCGCCGTTTGGGTGGCAATCTCTCCATTTTTTCATCTCTGCGTTCCGAGAATCATCACGTTTTTATTTTTCTCTCAACATAGGAACCCGAGGACTTGTGGGTTTTTGTTTTTTTTTGAAGAACAAGTTGTATTTCTAACGGCGCCATAAAATATACCGCATAATGTATTCAGAAAGTTTAAAAAAATGTGGGGTGCAAATGAAGAAACAGGTCTCGCACAATTTTTTGGATTGTTTTTTGCCCGACCGTCTGGGTAACAATGACACGTTAGAGCTTTTACCCACTGGTGTTTTTTTTTTTTGTTTTTTTTTAACGCTGCGATATCGCTGCATTTTTTTCAATGGGACTTTCTAATGTTAAAATCACATTGCACAAAAATTGCAAGTTTGTGCTTTTGCGATTTTTGTGTGATGCGATTTTAACATTAAAAAAGTCCCATTGAAAAAAAACGCAGCGATATCGCAGCGTTAAAAAAAAACGCTAGCGGGTAAAAGCCCTAACCTTATGCTGCAGGTTGATACACTAAAGACAATGGTAAATTTATACGGTTTTTGGTAAGTTTTACTATTTTCGGAAAATAAAAAAAACTAAGGAAATTGCTTTGTGTTGCCATATTCTGAGCCCCATAGCTTATTTATTTTTCCGTCCCTTGAGCTGTGTGGAGGCTTGATTTTGTGGAATGAGCTGTAGTTTTTATTTGCACTGTTTTGTCATCCTGTCATACCTATTACTCTTTTAAGTAGTAAATGGTAAAAGGATTCATGAGCTTTTAATGTTTAGTTTCACAAGTGGAGTTTGCCATTACATCACTTGATCAATTGTATAATGCACTTCTCTACTGCAGTGTATTATGCCTGCCAGGGTTATCTTATGACCAGGCTACAGAGCCTAATAGGAGTTTTGGAATAGCAGACCTGGGGGCCTTTATTGAGCACCCGACTTCTATGACAACTCATCAGCACCTTGCAACTGTGTTGAGGGTGGGACAAATGAGTGACAGGGGCAGGCCCCACCCTCTGTCAAATGCTGAGATATTACGGTTGGTCATATATATGTGTGTGTGTGTATCTTAATAAGCCAGAAGGGTGCATTCACATGTAACAGATCTTCTGCAGCATAAAAATTTGCAGGAACATCAGCGCCATTTGGTGTAGATTTGGATGTGGATCCACAATAGATTTCACCCTTTCAATTAAAATAGTGAAGTCTGCTGCAAATTTGCCTTAAAGTCCGCACCAAATGGTGCAGATTTCAACACAGATTGTGGTACAAATTTTCATGTGTGAATACAGCCAGGCTTCTTTCATACAAGCGCATATCAGCAGGCTGTTTTCACGGCCGGCCGATATGCGCTGTGATCTGATGCAGTGGATACCAATGCATCAGACCACATGGGCGTATTTCTGAGACGTAAAAACGCCCGGCCAGGCCAATATAGCGCCGGGCGTTTTTACCTCAAGCCCAAAAGATAGTTCTGGAACTATCTTTTGGGACAGAATACATCGACCGCTGCATGGGCTCCTATGGGAGCCCATGGCAGCAGCCGTAGGTGGGCGGGAGTTTAGCGGCGTGGCTGCTAAACTCCCTCCTTCTGTTCCCCCCCTCCCCCGTGTACGCTCACCTCTCGCTCCTCCCCTCTCGTTCTGTGCAATGGGAGGGGGCAGGGTGGGGTGGAGCTAAGGGCTGGTCCATCCCGCCTCCTCCCATTGATGGCTATGTACAATGGGCAGGGTATGGGTGGAGCTAAGTGCCCCCCCTCCCTGCCCCTTGTCTATAGCCATGAACGGGAGGAGGCGGGACAGACTGGCAATTAGCTCTGCCCCCCCTCTCCCATTGCACAGAACAAGCGGAGAGGAACAAGGGGTGGGTGAGCTGCGATGGAGAGGGAGGGGAAATGGGCGAGGGCCTGGTGAGCTCAGCATGTTCACCAGTTTTTTCTCCCCCAGCGTAGCTTATATCGGCTGGCTGTGAAAACGGCCAACTGATATGCGCTCATGTGAAAGAAGCCTTAGGGCCCATTTACACACAAAGACGATCGCTCAAAAGATGGCTTTTGAGTAGAGATGAGCGAGCACGCTCAGATAAGGCACTTACTTGAGCGAGGATTGCTCTTCTCGAGTAACTGAATTCCCATCCAAGCAGGCTCGGGGGGGTGGGGGAGAGTGAGAAAGATCTCTCTCTTCCCCCCGCCGCCCCCCCGAGCCTGCTCGGACGAGAATGCAGTTACTCGAGAAGAGCGATGCTCGCTCGAGTAACTGCCTTATCCAAGCGTGCTCTCATCTCTACTTTTGAGCGATCACTTTGCATAAACTACTAATTGGTACTAATGCCAATTAGCATCTTATTAATACCTGTGAGCCGCCGGGAGCTATATTCAGAGAACAGCGGGTGGTCTGTTCTCTGAATACATTCTCTTCGTTCTGCAGTGGCGCTGACAACTGAGACAATATTATCAGCGCTCCCTGCGAAGAACACAGCGTGAAGTCCCTGCTATCAGCTCTTCTGCTGAGTGATGGATTTTATGCTCAACATAAAATCATCGTTCAGCAGAGAAGTGAAAGATGGGCACATTTACACGCAACGATTATTGCTCAAAAGATAGCTTTTGAGCGAATTTTGAGCGATAACCATTGCGTTTAAAAGGGCCTTAAGTGTAAGTGCTGGTATGTTCACACGTGGCAGATTTGCTGTGGATTTTCTGCAAAATCCGTGTTAAAATGCAAGCCATTTGGTGCGGCTTTTGATGCAGATCTGTAGCAGATTCCACCCCTCAAATCCATGTCAAAATGCTTGGCAAAAGCTGCAACAAATGGTACGGCGTTTTGGAACAAATCAAAATCTGCTACAAGTGAACATACCCTAGATCAATGTTATCTGGCCACTGTACACTGCTGATATTTAGGCACCATGTGGTATGGTCACTTATATACCAACAGAAGGTACTGCACCGGCAGTGCAGCATGCAACCCAAGGCCTGTGTCACACAAGCATATAAGCACATTTTACACGTGCAATACACAGAAAAGAGAACCGATTGATTTGAATGTCTCTGTGCACAAGCGTGTATTTTGCGCGCACAATTGCGGAGCGCCAAAAAGGAACTCAGTATGCTCTATTTTGCGCAGGAAAAGAGCACATCTTGAACTCATTAAACTAATTGGCTATTTCAATGGCTGAGAGCATCGGTGCATGATTTTTTGCATGTGCAACTGCTGCGCGAATGTACAGGAAAGTAGAGCAAACTGTGGGGTCTTGTTGCACAACACAATTGCGCAGTCAAACAGTGCTTGTGAACGAACCCATTGAAATCAATGGGTTCTGTTTTCTGCGTGCAAAATTTTCGTGCGCAAATTCATTTGTGTGACCCAGGCCTGACCATACAAAACTCAGTTCTGAATGTATATATCCTACAATTTGCTTACATTGACTAAGACGCGATAGCATAACTTAAAAGCTTTAAAACTGAAATTCTGCCGCTAGAGAGAAGATATTCTGGAAACATATCATCAACTTTTGGAAAGTGCCACCATTCAACCTCGTAAACACGGACAGTTGTGCCGCAATAAAACTCCGTCATCATTGTCATCTCCTTGCTGAGGCATCTGGTTAACCATAAATGCAAGCGAAATAAATGAACGGACAGTTTTGGTTTTTTTGACTTTCTGCAGTTTTGTCTACAGAGCGCTATAACAAAGCAAATTAGAAACCGAGCTGTCATCGCTCTGATATGTTTCCGATGGCGCTGCCGGTGTGCCTTTTCTGACAGTGCTAAAATGCAGAAGAGTCAAGCCAAAAAACAATGCTAATGTAAGGACATCATTAACCTTCGTAGAAGTCATAAACTTCACTTAATTCAAACGTTCTTCAAAAGGTGATGTGATAGAATATAGAAAGCTTCCATTTCTCATGAAGTGATTTCTGGTAGCAGAGTGAAATGTGCAGAATAGAAGTTACTTGCCAATAGGTGATTACGATAAGCAATGACTGTATTTGTAAATACCTCCTAGTAAATCAGGAAGACTTTGTTATTGAGTTCTACAAGATCATAAATTGTCCAACACACATTAGTAAACATGGAAATACACTATAAAGTCACAAAGTATCTAACGTGTACTGATCCCATTACATCTTAGTCCTTATTCACACGGCCGTATTGTGACTGCGTACAGGATGCAGTTTGTATAGAACTGTAATGCACCCCTTACAAAAGTCTTTTGGGACATAGTAGGAAATGTTTTAAGTATCTAAGAAAAAAGTGTAAAAAAATTTTTAGTTCACTTTATGGTGGAGAATAGCTACATAATAAGGTGCCTTACGGAGGAACAGAGCAACACTACAAGGAATGCCTATAGCTCCATAGTACGGAGCTGCAAGGACTTCATGTGTCCACATAGAGGCTCTGTGTGCACGGATCTGCTATGTGCACAAGCTCTTATTATACATGATAATGCTCTGTTCCCACTCATTTGGAGCCTATGTAGGAGGTATATATGAGGAGAATTCCTGGATTTATATCTCTGATAAAAGACTGCAACATAACCCATTGTAAAAGCATACAGTCAGATACGTTGTCCATATACATTCATTATAATTATTATATACTGCATAGTATATGTAGATGTCCTCTGCATAGGAAACCATACCGGATGCATACAATAAAAATAATGTATGCTGATCCATACTGACCCAGTGTGAGCCCAAGAACACTCTTTTTGGCATATACTAGGTACACAGAAAAACGAGATGCAGAAATAGCCTAAGGTCGCCTTCATACGAGCCATGTTGGACTGAGGGTATTACACAGTTGAAAACCCACAGCAAATACGCTGGGAAACCATGGTGGCCAAATCCGCACCTAAATGGCTGCAGTTTTTTGCAATGGTACTGCTGCGGATTTTATATCCGCCTTTTTCAAAAACGCTGTATTTAATGTGGGAATTTTCCACTCCAAATGGCTTGTATGTAAATGCTGCAGAGTTACCGACGTAAATGCACTACTAACATTTTGCAGCATTTCCGGCACATGTGAAGCTGGCCTAGGCTACATTCACACATGCCGTATTGGCTGCAGGCTTTATGCAGTGTCAAACCTGCACCAAATATGCAACAAATACGCAGTGGCCAAATTTACAACTAAATGGTGGGGATTTGGCTATGTCTTTAATTGCAGATCAGTTGCAGAATTTAATCCTTGTATTTCAAGGGTTGAATTCTACAGTATAAGGGCTTAGTCACACGGGCGCATCGGCGCCCATGTTACTGCATGACGAAGACGGCCGCACTTCAGGACGGACGACTCTCCGCAGCGCCGGAAGACAGAACACATGACCGGCAATGGAGCTGGTCACATGTTCTTTGTTCCGGCAGTGCAGAGATTTGTCCGTCTTTTAGTGTAGTAACATGAGCGCCCATGGGACTATACCCTGAATCTGTAACACAAATAGACATGCTGCAGATTCAGAATCTGTAGTGTTTTTCAAACACACTGCAGATGTGTTGCAGAAAATTTCCGCACTATGTGAAGCAGATTTTTTAAATTCCCTCCATGTGGCTTGTACTGTAAATGTTGCAGAATTTCCATGGCGATTCCACCAGTGAAAATTCCACCGAGTTTCTGCCACGTGTGAAGAGAGCCTGAGAGTGGGTTTGCAAGGGAAGGTTTTCTGGCTGTTAATGAGCGCTGATCAACAATCTACATACAGCCCGCAATGCCAATCTGTGAGGCTCCAATCATTTGGACACAGAAATATCTATGCATGGCTACTCACATGTCATTTCCATGTCAGGGCGCAGAAGTATGGCACATAGCATGGCAACAGGAATGGATAAGTACTAATGGTGCACCGTGTAGTCATGTCTGCTCCCCTATATATTAGGACTAGTACCAAGGGTGCACTGTGTAGTCATGTCTGGGTCTACTGTATATTAGGACAAGTACTAAGGCTGCACTGTGTAGTCATGTCTGGGTCTCTATATATTAGGACAAGTACTAAGGCTGCACTGTGTAGCCATGTCTGGGTTACCTATATATTAGGACAAGTACTAAGGGTGCACTGTGTAGCCATGTCTAATCCCCTATATCTGAGGACAAGTACTAAGGATGCACTGTGTAGTCATGTGTTGGTCCACTATATATTAGGACAAATACTAAGGGTGCCCTGTGTAGCCATGTCTGGTCCCTATATATTAGGACAAGTACTAAGGGTGCACTGTATAGTCATGTCTGGGTCCCCTATATATTAGGACAAGTACTAAGGGTGCACTGTGTAGCCATGTCTGGGTCCCCTATATATTAGGAGAAGTACTAAGGATGCACTGTGTAGTCATGTCTTGGTCCACTATATATTAGGACAAATACTAAGGGTGCACTGTGTAGCCATGTCTGGGTCCCTATATATTAGGACAAGTACTAAGTGTGCACTGTGTAGCCATGTCTGGGTCCCTATATATTAGGACAAGTACTAAGGGTGCACTGTGTAGCCATGTCTGGGTCCCTTACATATTAGGACAAGTACTAAGGGTGCACTGTGTAGCCATGTCTGGGTCCCTATATATTAGGACAAGTACTAAGGGTGCACTGTGCAGCCATGTCTGGGTCACCTATATATTAGGACTAGTACCAAGGGTGCACTGTGTAGTCATGTCTGGGTCCTCATATATTAGGACAAGTACTAAGGTTGCACTGTGTAGCCATGTCTAGGTCCCCAATATATTAGGACAAGTACTAAGGGTGCCCTGTGTAGCCATGTCTGGGTCCTCTATATATTAGGACAAGTACTAAGGGTGCACTGTGCAGCCATGTCTGGGTTCCCTATATATTAGGACAAGTACTAAGGGTGCCCTGCGTAGCCCTGTCTGGGTCCCCTATATATTAGGACAAGTACTAAGGGTGCACTGTGTAGCCATGTCTGGGTCCCTATATATTAGGACAAGTACTAAGGGTGCACTGTGTAGCCATGTCTGGGTCCCCATATACTAGAAGAATAAAGTTTCTTGACCTGTTAAGACTCCAGAATTGCATATATGAGTTAGAGGTATCGTATATGCATGAAGCTCTCTCTATTGTAGTTTATAGGACTTATGAATTGCTGAGCTGTCACTTTGAGATCCATCATCTACAATGGAGTGAGACACAGGCAGAGGTATAACTTGAAGCTTCTGGACCCCTGTGCAAAATCTGTGACAGGGCCCCCAAATATCAGAACCAAAAAATAATGTCCAAGGCAGTATCAGTTGGTGAAGTTAAAATACATCCATGTCAGATGTGTCTTTTATTGCACACCACAAGCTTGACAAAGACCCTGCAACATTTGGGTCAGAACGTTGCTGCAGGTTGTGGTGTGCAACAAAAGACACATCTGACATGGATGTATTTTAACTGCGCCAACCGATGCTGCCTTGGACTGTTTTTGGCTCTGATATTTAGTTGGAGCATAAGTCCTCATCCGTTCCCTTGGCACACATTATCTTCTATCCCCCCGCATTGGCCGTTTGAGGAGTGCTGCTGGAGCTGCTATTTGTTTGACAGAACCCCTAACTACAATGTTTTATTCGTAGTACTGGGCTCCCTATATGGAGAAAAGTGGCTTTATGGGCCCCTTAAAGGGGTTGTCCCGCGGCAGCAAGTGGGTCTATACACTTCTGTATGGCCATATTAATGCACTTTGTAATGTACATTGTGCATTAATTATGAGCCATACAGAAGTTATAAAAAGTTTTATACTTACCTGCTCCGTTGCTAGCGTCCTCGTTCCCATGGAGCCGACTAATTTTCGCCCTCCGATGGCCAAATTAGCCGCGCTTGCGCAGTCCGGGTCTTCTGCAGTCTTCTATGGGGCCGCTCGTGTAGAATGCCGGCTCCGTGTAGCTCCGCCCCGTCACGTGCCGATTCCAGCCAATCAGGAGGCTGGAATCGGCAATGGACCGCACAGAAGCCCTGCGGTCCACGGAGACAGAGGATCCCGGCGGCCATCTTCAGCAGGTAAGTATGAAGACGCCGGACCGCCGGGATTCAGGTAAGCGCTGAGCGGTTTGTTTTTTTAACCCCTGCATCGGGGTTGTCTCGCGCCGAACGGGGGGGGGGTTAAAAAAAAACAAAAACCCGTTTCGGCGCGGGACAACCCCTTTAAGGCTTCTGGACCCAGGTGCAACCGCATCCCCTGCATCCCTTAGGCCCCATGTCCACGGGCAAAATAAGAATTAAAATCCGCAGCGGATCACCCACACACGGATCCGCACCCCATAGGGATGCATTGACCACCCGCCGGTAGATAAATACCCGCGGATGGTCAATAAAAGTGATTTTAAAAAAAATGGAGCATGAAAAAATCTGGACCATGCTCCATTTAGGTGCGGGTCTCCTGCGCGGATGGCTCCCACAGGCTTCTATTGAAGCCTATGGAAGCCGTCCGGATCCGCGGGAGTCCAAAATCAGAATATACTCACCTGCTCCGGATCTTCCCTTCTTCGCGACTTCATCTTTTTCTCCGTCGCGGCCGGATCTTTTTTCTTCAGGCCGGCGCATGTGTGTGGCACACAACCGACGTGCCGTGCACATCCGCCGGGTCAAAGAAAGAATATCCGTCCGCGACGGAGAAAAGATGAAGCTGCGATGAAGGGAAGATCCGGAGCGTGCGAGAGATGAGTTAATTCTTATTTTAAGCGCTCATGTCCGCGGGGCAGGAGGGACCCGCTGCAGATTCTCCATGGAGAATCCGTAGTGGGCCTGATTTTCCCCGTGGACATGAGGCCTTATATTTACGACCCCTGTAACACAGGCATTGTCTCCTCCTCTCCAGAGTGCTGATTAGGGGGTAAAGCTGACCCTCATTCTCCCAATAGGTGGAAGTCCTGGAAATGGAACTTAATTCAATTTATTATGGCATATACACAGGACATACCATAAATGTCTCCGATGGAAATATCCTTAGAAATGGTTCAATATGGCAATGTGTCCCTTAGACCAGAAAAAGTTGTACACCCCTGCAATAAGCACTTGTCATGGCTTTTTTTTCATGCGGCAGATCAAAGCTATTATGGGGATGAACGATTGTCAATTCAATCGTTCCTCCTCCAGTTAGCATTTGTCGGCGGCACAACCTTGGAAGATGTGATGCCGATGAGCAAAAATGTTTTTGCCTGCATAAACAATGCAATCAGCCCAGTTGACAGAAAGAATTTGCTCTTTTTTCGTCTCATCGCAGACATGTTTAAATAGGCCGATGATTGGGATTGAACATTCATACGAACATTTGCTTGCCCAACCGTTGACCCATGTAAGAAAGGCTTTACGTCCTACGGAGAACCACATTATGACATCACAGCACATTCTGCCAAATGACAACCTCGGCTTCACTATAGGTGAAAGGTCTATGCTGTCTGCTCTGATACCATAATGTATGTTGGTTTCAAATATGTCTTAAAAATAAAATAATTGTATTTATCTATGAGCGGTATGAAAATCCACCCCGGGGAAAATACACTCCCTCATACAATACCATTCACTAATGTCAGAAGTTTACTTCAATGAACTGTAAGCAACCTCATTGGACCTGTAACGTGGGACTGAATCCTCATCCATCTTTGTCGAAAGGCACTTAATATCTGTTACTTGTATTTTGCCAAGTAAGGCTGTGATTGAAGTTTATGAGCATTATAATTAGGAACATTACACACTAATCGGACATTGAAATGAAATGTATGTTCAAAAGAATGCTTAGAGCCCCATTAGTTCACAGTCATTCTATTACAATCAGAAATACTGTCAGTGGTGCCTTGAGCTTGTGCCAATGACAACAGCATAAATTCTGCATCTCATTTCTGGGATCATAAAATTAATGATCAGTTTAAAAATACTTCTTTCTAAAAAGTTATACCACAAGACGAATGCGAAGATCTCAGCTAGAGGCATAGAGGGATAATTAAAACTTCACAGCTAATTAAAATATCCTACCAAATGCATGCTATGGAGCTACAATGATTGCAATGACAGTGGAGCTAATTGCAAGGAAATGACAGGTGGAATCTGCAGTTGCCCTGTTCTACTATAGTTGGAAGAAAAAGTAAGTGAACCCCTTGACATTACTTGGACTTCCGTATTGATTAGTAATAAAATGATATCCAAGTCCCAATTATAGACAAACGCAATTTAATTAATAAAACACAAAAACGGTTCATGTCTTTTACTGAGAACACTCAGTAAACGCCCACAGTGCAGGGAAGAAAAGTAAGTGAACCCTTGAGTTTAATAATTTGTATATGCCCTTTCACATCAAATGTTTGCTGTAGCTGCAAAGATGATTTTCACAATGTCGAGCAGGAATTTTGGACCATTCCTCCCTGTGATTGTTTCAGTTCATCAATATTTCTGGGGTGCCTTGCCTGCACAGCCCTCTTTAGGTCATACAGCATCTCAATGGAGTTAAGGTCTTTGACTTGGCCATTCCAAAATACAAATTATCTTATTTTTTAAGATTTATTTAGTTGATTTACTTGACAGAAAACATTTTATTAGCAATCGATGCAGAAATCCAGGTAATTTCGAAGGGTTCATTTTATCTGTGTGCTTTGGGTCATTGTCTTGTTACATCACCCAACGGTGAACAGTAATGGTTTTTATGGACAGCAATGGCTTCCTTCGCGGTATCTTTCCTTAAAGTCTATACTTCTTCGGCATTATTTTAATAGAAGACACATGAACAGAGGTTATTCAGTTTGTAGAGTCTTCTGTAGGTCTTTTGTTATTACCCTTGGGTACTTTATCACCTCTTTCAGGATGGCTTGTTGTGCATTTGGAATCATCTTAATAGAAGTCCCACGACTGTGGAGAATGGCAAAAATTCAGAGTTTTCTCAGTTGGTAGATAACTTGTCTAACAGTGGATTGATGAGCACCCAGGACTTTAGCAATACTTTTGTAGCCATTTTCAGTTTCAGGCATCTCTATACACGTCTTTTGAAAGTTGTTTACATCTAGGCAAGGTTCATAGAAGAACAAATGTGTCAGGAACCAGGCTCTGTTTCCTTTATTTAATGAGCAAAACACATGTGCATCCCATACTTCCAATCTCATCTTCTTACTTGAAAATCCTTTTTCCAATTACATCTTGGAGAAGTTATTGATACATAGTATCACTTACTTTTTCTCCCTGCACTGTGAACATTTACCCAATGTGCTCAATAAACAATATGAATAGTACATCTGTTTTACTGTTATTAGTTATGTTGTACTTCTCTCTAATTGTGGCTTAGACAACAATCAGACCACACTTACTTTTACCTAAAACTGTATGTGCTAGATCTTACTATTCATTATAGATTCAAAATAATGTATCTTCCTAAGGCCTCGGTGAGACGAGCATTTTTTCCACACATGAATAGGTGCGCAAAAAGATTGCCCCTCGCTTGTGGAAAAGATCACGTGAACGGGTGAATTCCAGCTAGTTGAAGTATCCCGTTCACACGAGCAGAGGTGCGTGTTTTCTGCTCCCATAGGAGTTTATGGAAAGCATGCTCCAAAGATAGGACAGGTCCTATCTTTGCGCGCACCACGGACCTTAAGGCCCTTTTACACACAACGATGATTGCACAAAATTTGCTCAAAAGCCAACTTTTGAGCGATGATCGTTGTGTGTAAATGTGCGCCCATCGTGCACTTACCGTGCACTTTTCGTCTATCCCTGACTTTAGGTCCGCATGAAATCCTCGTCCCTCAGGATGATTAGATAAGACGAACCAGACTGCATGGTGAGTTCTTCGCAGGCAGCGCTGATAATGGCTGATAACATTCTTTAACAGCTGCTAACAGCCACTAGCCCACTGGAGAGCAATAGTAATGTATTTAGCAAACATACCACCTGCTGTTCTCTAAACACGCAATGAAGTACTAAAGGGCTGATTTAGCCCATTAGTACCTATGCAAAATGATTGCTCAGAACTGTCAGTTTCTGACGATTTTTGAGTGATCATCTGTGTGTGTAAATGCACCTTAAGATGCGAGTTGCACTCAGATGTCTTATCTTTGGCAGGTGTGAGTATTTTGCGCATCTAAAAATCGTTCACGTAAACCCTTCTATAGGAACCCATTAGTTCTTTTAGAAGCGCTCTTTTCACGTGCCAATCCATGCGCGAAAAAAAAACGCTCATCTGACCAAGGCCTAAGGGTACATTCACATGGGCGAGAGAACCACACAAGTTTTGTGCATTGTAAAATGCACAAAAATACAACCTATCATTTGTAACAGGTGTATTTACATGGGCGATTTTTCTCTCGCAGCATGCTCTATTTTTGTACGAGTCTCCCACACATCGCACAGCACAAGAATCTAAATAGTGAAATACAAAACTTCTAGAGCCTAAAGGCCCATTTAGACACAACAATTATCGCTCAAGATCTGCTCAAAGGCAATCTTTTGAGCCATAATTGCTGTGTGCATTTATGCGCTCCGAGAACTGCTGTGTTCTCGGAGCGCTCAGTTGGTATCCAGTTGAGCGCTCCGAGCTGGGTATGGAGAACACAGCTGGAGTGCTGTTTTTTGCATACTCCTGCTGTGTTCATGGAGCGCTCAGCTGGTATACAGCTGAGCACTCCGAGCTGGGTATGGAGAACACAGCTGGAGTGCTGTTTTTTGCATACTCCTGCTGTGTTCATGGAGCGCTCAGCTGGTATACAGCTGAGCACTCCGAGCAGGGTATGCAGAACACAGCTGGAGGGCTGCCTTCTGCATTCTCCTGCTATGTTCTCCGAACGGGAAACCAGCTGAAACAATACTATCAGTGGTATCCCGCTAAAAACTCAGCGCGCAGTCCTGATAACACTCATCGTTGTCTTTCAGCTAGCTGAAAGACAATGATGAGTGAATCGTGCACGAACAGTGCAAGAGGGCCATGCATTTAGACGATTATTGCTCAAAAGATGGCTTTTAAGCAAATTTTGAGCGATAATCATTATGTCTAAATGGGGTCTAATGATGGCCCTACTAGAGTGTCCACATGACTATAGTAGTACTATAGGGAGCCAATAAGTAGATGTGCAGGAAAAAAAGGGAAAACACATCTGGGCTATCCTCTAGGTCCCCTACATATTATGTGACAAAGCGAAGCCCCCAATCTCAATGGTTTTGTTCTCACTAGCACGTTTCTCGCAAGGAATTCCTACCCGGAGAGAAGATGGGCCTTGCCCTAGCTTCTGCCATTTTTTGTGCGTGCAGCAGCGCGGACTTTGAACTGTTAAAAAAGAAGACTTTTAACTTGTTCATGCGCAAATACCCTCCATAGCGGCAAGAGTATTTACGCATGTGTTCGTCTGTTCGAGCCCTTGGGAAACAAAGACAAAGTTTAGAACAGCCCAAATGTGGTGAGACCCTAAGGCCGGCTTCACATGGCGTAAGCATATTGCGCGTGCCTTCGCATAGCGTATTTGTGGAATGAACTATGTGTATTTGCGTCCGCACCGGCGGGGTAAACAAAGAGCACCGGTTAAAACCGCTAATCTAGATGTGTTCTTTTCCTGCGCAATTACGCCGTGCTTCATGCATCTTGTTGTGTATTCCATGTGCATTTACGCACCCCCCCCCCATCGACTTCTATGGTGTGCCAATATGCTTAAAAATGGAACACGTTCTATTTTTCTTTGTGTGACCGAAATGCGCGCGCAAAATATAGAAAAGTGAACTTACCCATTAAATTCTCTGCGTTTTTCATGCGCAAACACGTTTGCGGGAAGAGACCCCTGCCCATTCTTCCGTTCAATATACTTTTTTCCATTCTTTACCTTAAGTGAATAAGTTCTAGGTGCGCCAATGCAGAATATCATAAATAGGAAGTAGCGCATATGCCGCACTGATCTGTCTGACGAGTCAGGGTGCCCTCACACTGGCGATAAAATCGCGTGATGCGAGACTGAGTGAAAACGCAGAATTATGTAACCAATGATTTTCAATGGTTTCCTTCACATTTGTGATGTTTTCACTCATTCGATGTTGCGAGAGAAAAAAATGGTAACATGTCCTATCTTTCTGTGTTTTACAGTTTTTTTTATCTCCCATGTTTCCCTATGGAGCCCCCTTTTTTTCTCATCGCAAAGCACAAACTTTTGTTTTTTTTGTGCGATACGTTTTTAACATTAGAAAGTCCTATTGACTTTCATGTTAAAAAATCGTGGTAAAATTGTGTGAAAAATGCGCAAGAAAATCACAAATAGCAAGAAAAAGCATCGCTGACGCTCAAACATCTCATGAACAAAATTGTGATTTTGCTGCGATTTTTTTGTGATTGCCAGTGTGAAGCTTTAGGGCTTATTCACACAAGCCGATATTGGCTGCCGTTTTCACAGCCAGTCAATATACGCTACCATGTGATGCATGGGCTCGGCGTATATGCCGTCAGGTGGGGGGAGACAGCTTAGCTCTGCTAAACTGTCTCCCCCTTGCTAGCTCACCTCCTCTCTCCTCCCCACCGGCTGTTTGCAATGGGAGGGGTCGGGGTGGGACGGAGCTAAGCTCCCGCCGGCTCCACGTCCCTTGTCTGGAGCAGCAATGTGAGGGGGCGGGGCAGAGTTTAGCTCCGCCCCCCACATTGCAAACAGCGGCAAGGGGCGGTGAGGAGAAGAGAAGGGGGAGGAAGTTTAGGAGTCATGCTGCTAAACTACCTCCCTTCTCCGCTCGCTGTCATAGGAGTCTATGGCAGTGGCCGTAGTCAGGCCAAGAAGCTAGTTCCAGGACTATCCTTCCTGCCTGGCGTAAAAGCACCCGGCCGGGCGCTTTTGCGCAGTGGGAATACTCCTGTGTGATCTGATGCATTGGAATCTAATGCATCAGATGGTAGCGTATATCGGTCGGCCGTGAAAATGCCCTAATAGCGAAAGATACTTTGCTTGTTTGCACCCCACCGATATGGTGACATAGCAGCACACGGCCGACCTAATACAACTATATAAAAATGAATAACTTGCACCACATTGTGTGTAACACAGTCCTACTAAATAGCAGTAAATGGTAATTGTTCACTACTGCACATTATTTGGCAAACTAAATTAAGATTTGCTCATCTGGATCCACAGGTGACGGCTCCACCTTCAGTTACATAAGCACCATGTAACCTAAGTCAATTCTGCAACCCCCTGGGGGTACAGGGCTACAGAAGTAACACCATTCCACATACCAGATGAGATCCTGGCAGAACTGTTTTAACACGTTCATTGCCTCTGTGTTCCACCAAAGGGGGTGAGCGCGATGTATGTACCAGCTTGTTGGCGTTCAATAGCAAGCCTATGACGCCCGATTCTGCCTTGGCTTCCAGCAGCTGCAGCTCGCCTAACAAGTACTGACAGATATGTCTAAAACTTCTGCTACATGCTAGGAACAGTGTAGAGTCAAATAATCAAAGCTGAACTGAAATAACATGTTTTCTCCCAAATAAGAATTGTGATGTGATCTGTTTTCCAGAAATGTGGTATTTATACAGTAACTTTTCTGTGTTGCCAGTTGGAAGACAAGCCTGCTCATGTGCTCAAATACTTGGGGCCTGTGCAAATATTAAAGGGATACATAGGGGAATAATATACGACAAAGAGAAGAATATAGTTGGTGCAGAGAAGGGTTTGTAAACTGAGGTATGCTAGAGATATCCATAATCTGCCAGAAAATGAATTCTAACTGGGTTGATAAATTTAAAGGTTGTTTCACACACAGCATTTTTTTTGGAAAAACTACAGCAGTTTGAGGTGCGGTTTTTTGAGTCAAAGCCAGAAGTGGATTAAAAAAATGAAAACAAAAGGAATGACTTCTACTTCTCATCCCTGCTGGATCCACTTCTGGCTTTGGCTCAAAAAACGACATGAAAAGCTGCTGTTTTTCTTTTATTTCTTGTATGTGTATATTTTTCAATATGTATTAAATAGAGATGAGCGAACGTACTCGTCCGAGCTTGATGCTCGTTTGAGTATTAGCGTGTTCGAGATGCTCGTTGCTTGTGACGAGTACCATGCGATGTTCGGGTTACTTTCACTTTCATCTCTGAGACGTTAGCGCGCTTTTCTGGCCAATAGAAAGACAGGGAAGGCATTACAACTTCCCCCTGCGACGTTCAAGCCCTATACCACCCCCCTGCAGTGAGTGGCTGGCGAGATCAGGTGTCACCAGAGTATGTAAATCGGCCCCTCCCGCGGCTCGCCACAGATGCGTTCTGACATAGAGGAGGGAAAGTGCTATCTTGTTGGAGCTGCTATAGGGAGAGTGTTAGGAGTATTTTAGGCTTCAAGAACCCCAACGGTCCTTCTCAGGGCCACATCTAACCGTGTGCAGTACTGTTGAGGCTGCTTTTTGCAGTGTTGCACTTTTTTTTTTTTTTTTTTTGTATATCGGCCGTGCAGAGCATTGCGTCCTCAGTCTGCAGTAATTTTACATAGTATAGGGCCAGTAGTGCTGAGGCAGGGACAGTGGAAAAGGTGAAAGACGTATACTGTCTATATAGGCAGTGGGCTTTTCCAAAAAAATTTGGGACAAAAAAATATATTTGGGCTGCCTGTGACCGTCCTGACTGTACTGCGTCTCTGCTGGGGGTAGTAGTCCTAATTAATACGCAGCCAGCTAAGTGTTACAGCAGGCTTGCGCAAAATTCTTTCCTGGTTCTGCTGTGCGTTCCGTAAGCAAAGTCAGCCTCCAACCACAGGCCAATAAGCGGCACATTTAATTACAGCGTTCTGTTTCTGCACTACTGGTAATACACCATGCTGAGGGGTAGGGGTAGGCCTAGAGCACGTGGAGGCCCAAGTCAGGGTGTGGGCACAGGCCGAGCTCCTGATCCAGGTGTATCGCAGCCGACTGCTGCGGGATTAGGAGAGAGGCACGTTTCTGGCGTCCCCAGATTAATCTCACAATTAATGGGTCCACGCGGTAGACCTTTATTAGAAAATGAGCAGTGTGAGCAGGTCCTGTCGTGGATGGCAGAAAGTGCATCCAGCAATCTATCGACCACCCAGAGTTCTGCGCCGTCCACTGCTGCAACTCTGAATCCTCTGGCTGCTGCTCCTCCTTCCTCCCAGCCTCCTCACTCCATTACAATGACACATTCTGAGGAACAGGCAGACTCCCAGGAACTGTTCTCAGGCCCCTGCCCAGAATGGGCAGCAATGGTTCCGAATCCTCTCCCATTGAAGGAGTTTGTCGTGACCGATGCCCAACCTTTCGAAAGTTTCCGGGGTCCGGGGCATGAGGCTGGGGACTTTCGGCAACTGTCTCAAGAGCTTTCAGTGGGTGAGGAGGACGATGACGATGAGACATAGTTGTCTATCACTCAGGTAGTAGTAATTGGAGTAAGTCCGAGGGAGGAGCGCACAGAGGATTCGGAGGAAGAGCAGCAGGACGATGAGGTGACTGACCCCACCTGGTTTGCTAAGCTTACTGAGGACAGGTCTTCAGAGGGGGAGGCAAGTGCAGCAGCAGGGCAGGTTGGAAGAGCCAGTGCAGTGGCCAGGGGTAGAGGCAGGGCCAGACCGAATAATCCACCAACTGTTTCCCAAAGCGCCCCCCCCCTCCCGCGCGCCATGCCACCCTGCAGAGGCTGAGGTGCTCAAAGATCTGGCAGTTTTTCACTGAGAGTGCAGACGACCGACGAACAGTGGTGTGCAACCTTTGTCGCGCCAAGATCAGCCGGGGAGTCACCACCACTAGCATGCGCAGACATATGATGGCCAAGCACCCCACAAGGTGGGACGAAGGCCGTTCACCGCCTCCAGTTTGCACCACTGCCTCTCCCCCTGTGCCCCAACCTGCCACTGAGATCCAACCCCCCTCTCAGGACACAGGTACTACAGTCTCCTGGCCTGCACCCACACCCTCACCTCCGCTGTCCTCAGCCCCATCCACCAATGTCTCTCAGCGCAGCGTCCAGCCGTCACTAGCGCAAGTGTTTGAGCGCAAGCGCAAGTACGCCGCCACGCACCCGCACGCTCAAGCGTTAAACGTGCACATAGCCAAATTGATCAGCCTGGAGATGCTGCCATATAGGCTTGTGGAAACGGAGGCTTTTAAAAGCATGATGGCGGCGGCGGTGCCGCGCTACTCGGTTCCCAGTCGCTACTACTTTTCCCGATGTGCCGTCCCAGCCATGCACGACCACGTCTCCCGCAACATTGTACACGCCCTCACCAACGCGGTTACTGCCAAGGTCCACTTAACAACGGACACGTGGACAAGCACAGGCGGGCAGGGCCACTATATCTCCCTGACGGCACATTGGGTGAATTTAGTGGAGGCTGGGACACAGTCAGAGCCTGGGACCGCTCACGTCCTACCCACCCCCAGAATTGCGGGCCCCAGCTCGGTGGTGGTATCTGCGGCGGTGTATGCTTCCTCCACTAAACCACCCTCCTCCTCCTCCTCCTACGCAACCTCTGTCTCGCAATCAAGATGTGTCAGCAGCACCACGTCGCCAGCAGTCGGTGTCACGCGGCGTGGCAGCACAGCGGTGGGCAAGCGTCAGCAGGCCGTGCTGAAACTACTCAGCTTAGGAGAGAAGAGGCACACGGCCCACGAACTGCTGCAGGGTCTGACAGAGCAGACCGACCGCTGGCTTGCGCCGCTGAGCCTCCAGCCGGGCATGGTCGTGTGTGACAACGGCCGTAACCTGGTGGCGGCTCTGCAGCTCGGCAGCCTCACGCACGTGCCATGCCTGGCCCACGTCTTTAATTTGGTGGTTCAGCGCTTTCTGAAAAGCTACCCACGCTTGTCAGACCTGCTCGGAAAGGTGCGCCGGCTCTGCGCACATTTCCGCAAGTCCCACACGGACGCTGCCACCCTGCGCACCCTGCAACATCGGTTTAATCTGCCAGTGCACCGACTGCTGTGCGACGTGCCCACACGGTGGAACTCTACGCTTCACATGTTGGCCAGGCTCTATGAGCAGCGTAGAGCTATAGTGGAATACCAACTCCAACATGGGCGGCACAGTGGGAGTCAGCCTCCTCAATTCTTTACAGAAGAGTGGGCCTGGTTGGCAGACATCTGCCAGGTCCTTGGAAACTTTGAGGAGTCTACCCAGATGGTGAGCGGCGATGCTGCAATCATTAGCGTCACCATTCCTCTGCTATGCCTCTTGAGAAGTTCCCTGCAAAGCATAAAGGCAGACGCTTTGCGCTCGGAAATGGAGGTGGGGGAAGACAGTATGTCGCTGGATAGTCAGAGCACCCTCCTGTCTATATCTCAGCTCGTTGAGGAGGAGGAGGTGGAGGAGCATGAGGAGGAAGGGGAAGAGACAGCTTGGCCCACTGCTGAGGGTACCCATGCTGCTTGCCTGTCATCCTTTCAGCGTGTCTGGCCTGAGGAGGAGGAGGAGGATCCTGAAAGTGATCTTCCTAGTGAGGACAGCCATGTGTTGCGTACAGGTACCCTGGCACACATGGCTGACTTCATGTTAGGATGCCTTTCTCGTGACCCTCGCGTTACACGCATTCTGACCACTAAGGATTACTGGGTGTACACACTGCTCGACCCACGGTATAAGGAGAACCTTTCCACTCTCATACCCAAAGAGGAAAGGGGTTCGAGAGTGATGCTATACCACAGGACCCTGGCGGACAAGCTGATTGTAAAATTCCCATCCGACAGCGCTAGTGGCAGAAGGCGCAGTTCCGAGGGCCAGGTAGCAGGGGAGGCGCGGAGATCAGGCAGCATGTACAGCACAGGCAGGGGAACACTCTCTAAGGCCTTTGACAGCTTTCTGGCTCCCCAGCAAGACTGTGTCACCGCTCCCCATTCAAGGCTGAGTCAGCGGGAGCACTGTAAAAGGATGGTGAGGGAGTACGTAGCCGATCGCACGACTGCCCTCCGTGACGCCTCTGCCCCCTACAACTACTGGGTGTCGAAGCTGGACACGTGGCCTGAACTCGCGCTCTATGCCCTGGAGGTGCTTGCTTGTCCTGCGGCTAGCGTCTTGTCAGAGAGGGTGTTTAGTGCGGCTGGGGGAATCATCACAGATAAGCGTAGCCGCTTGTCAACCGACAGTGCCGACAGGCTTACACTCATAAAGATGAACAAAGCCTGGATTTCCCCAAACTTTTCTTCTCCACCAGCGGACAGCAGCGATACCTAAACAATACGTAGGCTGCACCTGCGGATGGAAGCATCGTTCTCTATCACCATCAAAAACGGGGACCTTTTAGCTTCATCAATCTGTGTATTATATTCATCCTTCTCCTCCTGCTCCTCCTCCTGAAACCTCACATAATCACGCCGAACGGGCAATTTTTCTTAGGCCCACAAGGCTCAGTCATATAATTTTTGTAAACAATTTTTATACGTTTCAATGCTCATTAAAGCGTTGAAACTTGCGCCTGAACCAATTTTTATTTTAACTGGGCTGCCTCCAGGCCTAGTTACAAATTAAGCCACATTAACCAAAGCGATTAATGGGTTTCACCTGCCCTCTTGGTTGGGCATGGGCAATTTTTCTGATTAGTACTGTTGGTACACCAATTTTTTGGGGCCCTCGCCTACAGTGTAATCCAATTAAGTTTTTTGCCCACCTGCATTAAAGCTGACGTTACATCAGCTGTGCTGGGCACTGCAATGGGATATATTTATGTACCGCCGGTGGGTTCCAGGGAGCCACCCATGCTGTCATTCCACACGGAGTTGTAACTGCATGTGTCCACTTCTAAAGAACCCCAGTCTGACTGGGGCATGCAGTGTGGGCCGAAGCCCACCTGCATTAAACATGACATTACCTCAGCTGTGCTGGGCACTGCAATGGGATATATTTATGTACTGCCAGTGGCTTCCTGGCACCCACCCATGCTGTCGGTCCACATGGAGTTGTAACTGCATGTGTCTACTTATAAAGAACCCCAGTCTGACTGGGGCATGTAGTGTGGGCCGAAGCCCACCTGCATTTAATCTGACGTTAGCTCTGCTGTCCAGGGCACTGCAATGGGATACATTTATGTACAGCCAGTGGGTTCCAGGGAGCCACCCATGCTGTGGGTGCACACAGAATTCCCATTGCGGAGTTGTACCTGCCTGTGACTATTTATAAAAAAACGCGGTCTGACTGGGGCATGCAGACACCTTGACAGAATGAATAGTGTGTGGCACATAGGTTCCCCATTGCTATGCCCACGTGTGCAGCTCCAGATGGAGGTGGCACAGGGTTGGATTTCTCATTGCTTCTGTACAGCATTATGGGCTATCGCCCCGCCCCTTTTAAAGAGGGTCACTGCCTAGCCGTGCCAACCCTCTGCAGTGTGTGCCTGCGGTTCCTCCTCATGTCAGACGCACTTATAAATAGACATGAGGGTGGTGTGGCATGAGGGCAGCTGAAGGCTGCGCAGGGACAATTTGGTGTGCGCTGTGGACACTGGGTCGTGCGGGGGGGGTTGGGCAGCATGTAACCCAGAAGAAGTGGCAGCGGAGTGTCATGCAGGCAGTGATTGTGCTTTGTTGGACGTAGTGTGGTGCTTAGCTAAGGTATGCATTGCTAATGAGGGCTTTTCAGAAGTAAAAATTGTTGGGAGGGGGGGGCCCACTCTTGCCGCTATTGTGGCTTAATAGTGGGACCTGGGAACTTGAGATGCAGCCCAACATGTAGCCCCTCGCCTGCCCTATCCGTTGCTGTGTTGTTCCCATCACTTTCTTGAATTGCCCAGATTTTCACAAATGGAAACCTTAGCGAGCATCGGCGATATACAAAAATGCTCGGGTCGCCCATTGACTTCAATAGGGTTCGTTACTCGAAACGAACCCTCGAGCATCGCGAAAATTTCGTCCCGAGTAACGAGCACCCGAGCATTTTGGTGCTCGCTCATCTCTAGTATTAAACATTCTTTTCCCAATCTCCCTGCTGGATTCTCCTTTTTGGTTTTCAAGACCTTTTTGATTGCTACCTTGGATTTGCAAAAAGGGGAGGGTGGTTGGATCTTCAATAGACCCCCTCTTATCAAGTAAGCACATATATTTTCCCCTATTATACACAGATGGACTCTTTGAGCGCAGGAGTATTTTTTTTATATACCGTGTTTCCCAAAAATAAGACCCTGTCTTATGTTAGTTTTCTCCTAAAAGAGGCACAGGGTCTAATTTTCAGGGGGTCTCTTATACTCACCTAGCAGTTGGCGTTTGGGCTGGGCTGTGGCGCTACTGCAGGCAATTGCTCTGATTGGTTCAGGTGCACTACCTCAGCCAATCAAAGCCAGCGCTGGATGAAGCAATCACGGCCATTCAATGATGTCATTTAATAGTGATTAGCTGCCTCCAGTTAAATTTGGGGTTGGTTAGCCTCTCCTTATGGTGATATTTATGTGACTGGGGGAAACTGGCCATGTGACTCAGAGTAAAAACTGGAAGAGCTCCTGTGATTTAAAGAGGGAGAGTAGGAGGAGGGAGCCAAGCATATGTGTACTGCAAGGAAGAGAAGTGAGGAGTTGGTGGAGAGAAGTGATCAGAGAAAGAAGTGCTGCAGAAAGTAGAAGTTGAGGCCTGTCTGATGAAAGAGCCGGAGCGGGAGAGGAGTCTATTTCAACCTTGCCAGGAGACACCTGAGCTAGGAAAGAGTTTTGCGTAAGCCAGAAAGATACCGGATGCCACAACTGTGAGTTTATGTACCAAAAGCGCAGAAGTCCCGCAACACTGCAGTGTTAGTTTCCCACAAGAGAGCCTGCACCATACTTCGAATCTCACAAACGAGTTCAGCGCCCAAATTTAACTCATTCCTAAAAGTGCTAGTTTCAGCTAGTCCAGTCCGCATCCCACTCAGTCTTTCAACATAACCTTATTATACAGTGATAGCTGAGAAGTTAATGGCCATCTTCCATTGTCATGTGTGAATACATTGTGGATTGTACCAGTTGCTTTACCAAGCGTTGTATGAATTGTACTCATCTTGCAAATCTAAGTAAACTGTGTGCCTTCAGGTTTACTTTATCACCATCCAACTTGTCTCCTTAAGGCCCTTTTACACAGGCCGACAGTCGTTTCAGCGACTGCACAAGTGCTGACATCACCAGCGCTCGTGCATTGCTTTCAAACTAAAAGTCCTGTTGCCCAGGCTTCTTGTCCATTTATCGCTCCGCTCTCAGAGCTTCCTATGGGATAAGCTGACATTTTTGTTGGTACCATCTTGGGGGGCAGACAATAGTTTTTAACAGTTTTCATTGAGCTTTTAGGGGAAAAGATGTTTAAAAAAGCAATTCTGATATTCTTTTTGTCTTTTGGAATCTGTGCAGCATAGGCGACTTGTTATCCTCATGTTGTGGGTCATTGTAGTTTCAGAAATAACAAATGTATATATATACACACACATATATATATATACACACATTTATACATTAATATATATATATATATATATATATATATATATATATATATGTATCCAAACCAGATCCTGCGTTTCTTAAGGGAGCAATAAAGCACTTGGAGAGTTTTCAAATACAGGTGACTTACTTGTGCAGGTAGTCCCCTCCATGGAGACCCCCCAGAAAGCGAATATTGCGCTTATTCAATCACCAGAAGGAACGTGCAGGGATGCTCTGGCACGTGGTTAGATAAAAAAAATTAGAATTTATTGGACACACAGGGCAACAAAACCAAAAAACATATAACACACATAAAGATGCATGCGGGAGGCAGGTGCGACGCGTTTCGAGGTCCTAACACTCGTTTATCAACCTGCTCCTTCCTTCATAAACCATCTTTAAATAGCCTACCACCATTAACCGTCTTAATAATCCCTTGTAATAGTAGTAGACTATACAGCTAACCACGTGCCAGAGCATCCCTGGACGCTCCTTCTAGTGATTGAATAAGCGCAATATTCGTTTTCTGGGGGTTTTCATGGAGGGGACGTCCTGCACAAGTAATTCTTTATTGCTCCCTTAAAAAGCACAGGATCTCTTTTTCAGAGATCCTGTATTTAGAGAGTAGATGATTTACATGTGTACATGAGTAGATATTTACTTGTGTACCATTTTGAGGTGCATACAATATTACCAGTTTTTTTTGGGGGGGGGCGGGGGTTAAGTGGCATTTTCCTAGTCATAAATAGCATTTTGTGGAAAAATGGCAATTTTCAGATTTATTTTTTGGGGCAGGGGTTTACATATGAATTTTTTTATTTCTTTTTCTGCCACAATTGTTTGTCCCACAAGGGGACTTGACGATGCAATCCTTTGATTGCTTAGATAATACACTGTACTATATAAGATAATACACTGTATTACATAGTAGTGCAGTGTATTATCTTACACTGTCACGTCCTCATCACTAACAGTACAGCCTATTACTCAAAATAAATGCAAATTGTTTCAGCAGCACAATCCCATCACATCAACAGTTGGGTGCCCCATGCTGAAGCACTCTAAATCAAGAATTCATGGATCCGATCATGGGGTGTCGGTAGTTACCATGGCAATTGGAGGTCAAATTATGACCTCGGGGTCTGTCATGTACGGCAGCCTGTGAGGGTCAGTGTCGTCATTGACAGTAATAGGCTGTACTAAAAGCAAAATGCAAGTAATATAGCATCTTAGGTGCAAATTGTGATACATTTATATTAGTTTAGGGACTCACAATAGGCAGGGAGCCTTGACGATCGGCTTGTGAGCTCAAGTATTTGGCCAAAATCCAACTAATACCTCGCATTATTATTCCCATGCAGTGCACTAAGGGTGCTTTTAGATGAACGATTATCATTCAAAAAATCATTCAAACTCAAGCCAAAGACGAATGATAATTGTTCGCCCGTCGTTCATTCTATGCAGGCATAAAAATCATTATTGGCTCATTCACTAATCGTTCGGTTTAAACAGTGAATGTGAAAGACTGAACTATTCTGAATAATTTCTCATTTAAACAAGCCAACGATGTATCTGCCTGTCCAAATAGGCTGCCCGAGAGTGAATGAGCTAGCAATGACATCACTTGTTCATTCCAACAATAAATCGGCTCTTCGAAAAGTACCTTGAGGTTTCCTTCAGATGGGCACATGCATTCTTGAACACTCCTCAGTGCAACGTATTTGCGCTATGTACAAGGCTTTTTGCGCGCGTATCAGTGCATTTTCATTTACCTTTTGTGCAAGTGGAGCATGTTCATCTGCGGGTGGCAGACGAACACGCTCCAATTTAAATGGTTATTTATGATAATGAGGTACACGTGTTAATTTTTCATGGAATTGCGCAGTGTTTCATGCATCCCCTTGCATATCGAGTGCGCATTGGTGCACTTTGCACAGACTTCTATAGGGTCCTTTGGTGCGTAATGGCACATAAACATAGAGCAAGACCTATTTTTGTACGCATGAAAGAAAGGAAATGTGAAGGAACCCATTGAAATCATTGGGTTCTATTCTCTGCAAATTATACATGCAAATTTACATGTGCAGATATGCTCATCTGAAGGAGCCCTAACTTCGATACAAAGTACAAATATCCAACCCCAAAATGAACTAGAGACCAGGGGAACCTGAAAGGGTCCCCTTATCTCATACTAACCAAATCTCAATCCCTACCGCCCACTACTTATGGATTGGACACCAACAACAAAAATGTTGTGTTAAGAATACTTTATTTCTGGAAGTAGCATACAGTGGCCGCACATGGTCCTCCGTGGGGTTCAGTTCCTCAATCCTACGTAATCCACACGTTATCTTTAAAACTGAACTCTCTGTTTTTCAACATAAATTATCCCTCAGCTTCACAGGACAGAGTTATCGGTCTCCTCCATAGGATAGTTATTTATGCTTGAGAGAGACTTGTGAAGTCGAAATGTTGCATTTATGAAAGACTAAAGACAGCTTTTAAAGGTTGCACCTGTCACTGTCTTTGTTCTCATTTTTCTTTTAGTACTACCTGTTTCTGTCAGCGATGACACTGACCCTCACAGGCCACCGTACAGGGCAGACCCAGACGTCATGATATGACCTCCAATCGCCATGATCAGCACCCAGTGATCAAATCGCCAAAGTACCGATGGTGTAAAGGAGGGAGCCTCTCGCTCTCTAAACCATCTAGATGCTGCTGTTTGCATTGACAGCAGCATCTAAAGAATTAAATCACTGCATTGTAGCTAAACTCCATCCCAGTGGTTGCAGCAGGGCTGTGGCTATAAAATAACGCCAGTTTCACACCTGCATTGGAACCTCCGGTTGTAGGTTCTATTGCAGATCCGGCTCAAAATACCAAAAAAAGAGCGCCGCGTGCAGCGGTTCTATTGCAGATCCGGCTCAAAATACCAAAAAAAGAGCGCCGCGTGCAGCGCTTTTTCTTCCGTCTAATAGTGACTCCAGGTTCATTTTTGCCCATCCAGGATGGTTGACTCCATTTTCAGACTACATAATCCTCACAGTACATTGATAGACTACCAATGCTCTATATCTGCTCTCTGATTAGCCAAAGCCGCTCATGTGATCAGCACTAACCAATCAGAAAGCAGTGCACAGCGGGCATTGGATAGAAAATTGCCGCAGCCATCCTGGATAGCTAAATATGATGCCCGAAACTGGTGGATTAGAAGGGCGAAGAGAGAAGCAACTGCAGTAAAAAAAACCCGCCTCCCCTTCCTGTCCTGGGATAGAATTTTGCCCCAAAAGTGAAGGGTTGTTTTAACATAAGTTTGAAATGTTCTGCAGCGTCTTCAGGCTCCATCCAGATGGTAGTGTGACTGTGTCTTAATACAATGTGAACTGAAGCAGAAACACACATGTAGGATAAGCTCCTTAAGAGAATTAATCTGGTCACTTTGTTTCAAAGTTTAGATATGTTGGAAGATCTCCTACTACTTCCAGGGAGGCGAGAGCGCTGTCAGTACTCTCTCATGTTATCAGGTGGAACTGGAATTCTTTCCCATCTGGAATATATGCCTAGGAGGTGCCAACTATCAGTTCCTATTACTAAATTCTTTGATCACACACTAAATCTATGCCAGGAACTACTTACTATTCTGATATCCAGCTGCTTTTTACAGCCAGTGCTGAAACATGTAAGAGAATTGGGAATTTTTTTCTATAGCTGAAATTCTGCAACAACTTGTGTGCAAAGAGCTAAAAGGTTGTGTAAAGTGGCAAAAGGTATTTTTCTTTTTTCTGTTATGACAAGAAAAAAATATATAGTTTCATCAAATTAGAAAGTCCCACATTTTCACACACACTGCAGTCTGAGAAAAGGGGGGAATTGGATGGAGACCACCGTGTGGATGACCTCTTCGAAAGGTGTTGACTAATAATTTTTTATGAAATGGCCTTATGGTAAGCTAGAAATAATCTAAAAGGAACTTAAAGGGGATCTCCACCCTTTTTTCATTACATTGTTTTGAGACCCAAATTCTGTACTAATTAATTTCTTAACAGGGTCTACCAGGCAGCACCTGCTATCAGTACCGGGATACACCAGCGTCGGAGTGTAAGCGACTGTTCCAACCCCTGTGGTGCTTGTAATTGCAGGTGAAGCTTTCGCCGAAACCAATGGAAGTTGCGCATGCAATTGCAAGCATCAGAAAACCCCTTTAATAGATACAGTATTTATGGTTGGAGGTTTGTTTTTCCAATACTCTATACATATGCTCCCCTGCATAGAAATAAATTTCAAAAATAACATTCTGTCTACCTGTAGTCACCACTAGAGGGAGCTTACCATATACTGTGTTATCACTGAGCTCAATTTATATCAGTATTCAGTAAGCTCCTGAGCTCCCTCTAGTGGTGACTACAAGTAGCCAACATGTTAGCAAAAATGTATTTGTTTGTTCTTCATAGGCTATACCATGCCTTGATGAATCTCCACCAAACTTGGTACACATACTCTTCATGACCAACTTAAAATACTAGGGAAGGTTTCAACTGTTTGTTGCTCATATCAAACAATCACAGCACAGCTTTCATTTTACTAGAATTTAGAGGGGTTTTACCACTACCTAAAATTTCTTCACAACCACTCTGTACTTCCTGGTTGCAACTGACCCGGTCATGTAACTACTGCAGCCAATCACTGGCCACAGCAGTGACCCTCTATAGCCAGTGATTGGCTGTAGCAGTTGCATGTCCTGGTCAGCTGCAACCAGGAAGTTGTGAAGCAATTTTAGGTAGTGGGAAAACATGTTTAAGGAATGGTGATTGGTTCTTATGTACAACCAAAAGTTTTTTTTTACACAGTTCAATAAATAAGGCTTATTGTATAATCTGTGATAAAATAAAATGCTTTGTGAGTCAGCATGGTGAATAATTTAGACTTGTGGTAGATCCAAAATGCCTCCAAAAAATGAAAACCTATAGGCCAAGTCCAGCTTAAAGCAAAGAAAGTATTACTGCGAGTGAGTGACACAAGTGAACTATGTGACCAAGAATGAGGGGGAAAGAGCCAGGACATCAAGGGCTGCAGAGACCCAGGACAGCATGAGGTCCGAATTAAAAAAGACAAAGACAGAGCCAGTGCATCAAGTGCAGCAAATTGTTGCTGGAAGGTTTTCAATAGGATCCTCAGAAGGACTACGATCAACATTCGAATGTTATTATTGGAGGAATGGACCGAATATGTAGTTACTGTCACGCCAAGAAATTTAAAACAGAGTCTCCTGGAATGTGTTGTAGGAGTGGAAGGCCCCCCGGGTATATAAGCTAGTGTTTTATATCTACAATATGCCAAATGCAGGAGATTTGGAGCCATGTATCAGAAAAACAAATCTTCATCCACCTCAAAGATATCAATCTGTACAGAATATTGAATGGATTTAGATTAAAATCAGTAACATGGTAGGTCATGCTAAATATGATACTTTTGTTAAAGGGGTTCTACCACCAAAAACATGTATCTCGTATTACCTATTCACAGGATAGGATATAAGTGTTTGCTTATTGGGGGTCCAACTTCTGAGACCCCCAGTGATCCTGAGAATTGTGCTCCTGAATGCCTCTGTGAATGGAACAGCTTGTATAATTGACCACCACTCCATTCAGTTCTATGGCGCGGTAGAAATCATTGTACTTGGCAATCTCCCTCCTTCCATAGAAGTGAATACAGCAGTGATCATGTTGCACACTGTTTCATGGGGTATTTAGCAGCAATGTTCTTGTGTATAGGGAATAAATGCATTTGGTGATACAACCTTTTTAAGGCTGAAAATTCATTTTTTTCTCAAAGGGAAGTAAAGATCATCATATTGGGGCAAAGCTGCATTGTTGTAATGGTGGAAACTATGTCCAAAACATGGTCAAATTTGCCAAACCTCATGAGGTAAGTCATCGGCTTAGCCAAGGTGAGGATGGGGTAGCAGGTCATGTGCCTCCGATGCCAAATGTCATGGAGTGTCAACAAGGCAGTTTCTTGCTTGATCATCGTATTTAAAAATAAGGTGAGGACTGTGAACTGAGTCTTTTCCTGAGGCTATAGAAGGCCTATAATAACTACTACTCTTGGGTGACACCAGTTTCCTGATGATCAGATGCAGAAATTGTCAGTTTTACATATGTGTGCTTCTTATGAAGGCAGTTGTGTGAAGCTCAGTTTACAGCCGACAATCAGCATCTCGATCCACATGCTCCCAAGGGTACCAATGATTGGCCAGTGTGAGCGCAAGAGATGATAGATAGATAGATAGATAGATAGATAGATAAGATATGAGATAGATAGATAAATAGATATGAGATAGATAAATAGATAGCTAGATAGATAGATAGATAGATAGATAGATAGATATGAGATAGATAGATAAATAGATATGAGATAGATAAATAGATAGCTAGATAGATATGAGATAGATAGATAGATAGATAGATAGATAGATAGGAGATAGATAGATAGATAGATAGATAGATAGATAGATAGATATTAGATAGATAGATAGATAGATAGATAGATAGATAGATAGATATGAGATAGATAGATAGGAGATACATAGATAGATAGATAGATAGATAGATAGATAGATAGATAGATAGATAGATAGATAGATAGGAGATAGATAGGAGATAGATAGGAGATAGATAGATAAAAAGATATGAGATAGATAGATATAAAGATATGAGATGGATAGATAGGTAGATAGATAGACAGATATAAAGATATGAGATAGATAGATATAAAGATATGAGGATAGATAGATAGATAGATAGATAGATAGATAGATAGATAGATAGATAGATAGGAGATAGATAGATAGATAGATAGGAAATAGATAGATAGATAGATAGATAGATAGATAGATAGGAGATAGATAGATATGAGATAGATAGACAGATAGATAGATAGATAGGAGATAGATAGATAGATATGAGATAGATAGATAGATAGATAGATAGATATAGATATTAGATAGATAGATATGACATAGATAGATAGATAGATAGGAGATAGATAGATAGATATAAAGATATGAGATAGATAGATAGATAGATAAATAGGTAGATAGATAGGTAGATAGATAGATAGATAGATAGATAGATAGATAGGAGATAGATAGATATGAGATAGATAGATAGATAGTAGAGATGAGCGAACGTGCTCGGCCCCGCCCCTTTTTCGCCCGAATACCGCGATTTGCGAGTACTTCCGTACTCGGGCGAAAAAATTCGGGGGGCGCCGTGGCGGCGTGGGGGGTTGCAGCGGGGAGTGGGGGGGAGAGGGAGAGAGAGAGGGCTCCCCCCTGTTCCCCGCTGCTACCCCCCCGCACCGCCGCGCCTCTCCCCGCCCCCCGGCGCCCCCCGAATCTTTACGCGCGAGTACTGAAGTACTCGAAAATGGCGGTACTCGGGTGCGTAAGTACTCATTACGAGTACGTTCGCTCATCTCTAATAGATAGATAGATAGATATGAGATAGATAGATAGATAGATAGATAGATATGAGATAGATAGATAGATAGATAGATATGAGATAGATAGATAGATAGATAGATAGATAGATAGATAGATAGATAGATAGATAGATAGATAGAATAGATAGATAGATATGAGATAGATAGATATGAGATAGATAGATAGATAGAGAGATAGATAGATAGATAGATAGTAACCAAGGTAAATTAATTTGCCAGAGTACATTCTACAGCAGAATCTATTGTGTCTTATTTACCAAAGAGGAAATTCATTACGCCAGAATTCCGTGTGCACAATACTCTACTTGTTGTAGGAAATCCTCTCCCAGAATGTTTATTACATACCTATTTATTGTCCATAAGACTTTACAATTATGTGTAGCAGCGCTTACTCTGCAAGTTAATCACATACCTTATCTCAGTACCTACAGTACACAACTTGTATAAAGTACAGGACTATATTGCAAACTGCAATGCAATTTACATGTATGGTTGGCAGAAATAACTAAAGCACCCTGGGAGGAATTTAGAAAGAGCCATGTGCCACTATTATGGCAATAAAGTCACATATTTTTAAATAAAATGTACCTGAGTAAAAATATACACCTTTTTAGCCTTTTTCCACTACTCTAGGCCAGTGTCACTCTGGGGTGCCTAATTTCATTCTGGGAGCCCACTGAATAGATATTTCTAAGTATTACCTTTTTAGATGCTGTGCGTTGCCTATCCATGTGTAGTACAGAGGGTGTACTCGGCTATGCAAAATTCATATGGTGGATATGGAGCTGGGGGCGCACTCCTGGCTCAGAGTCCACTGGGAGATTCACCTAGTCCCCTATGAGTCTGCTCTCAGCGTATATTCTAAGAAGGAGGTGGAGCTTAGCAGAGGAGGAGAGCTTGCCCGCAGTCCAATAGGTTTAATATAATTTATGACAGAAATTCCGGCACGTCACAGCAGGGAGGAGCCAAAAGTTGGGGCGGGGTCGAACTCGGCTTGATGCTCGTTCGAGTAACGAGCACCATCAAGTACGCTAATACTCGAATGAGCATCAAGCTCGGCAGAGTACGTTCGCTCAACTCTAGTGTGGTGATTGCCTGGAGAGCCATTTCTATAAAACTGCAATTGTCCCAACAGGGAAGTACGGAGCAACTATGCTGGGAACAACTAGGGCCATTGGTAAAGTCCTCCCTTGACGCTTAAAACATTAAATGCACAGCTTCAGCAAACTTTAAATTGACTTTTTTCAATGGCTTTTATTGTGTGGACACCTTTGATAGGCAGTTAATTTATGTTTTACTTAAATGTATAATTTTGAGCTGACAATCATTTCTAGAACAGAGTTGGATAAAAAAAAGTTGACCCTTCTGCAGTTTGCTACATATCACTGTATGTATAAACTGCAGTTTAAGTCCCTATAGGAGATTCATCAGTGTGCTGGACTGATGGCTTAGTTTTCCTCTGTTCAACTAATTTATGACCACAGCAGAGATAAACTTTGGCAGGAGAGGAGAGAGCAGAGGAAAACTAAGCCGTCAGTCCAGCTTCACTGATAGATCTCCTATCGAGACTTAAACTGTAGCGTCTATATAAAGTGATAAGTAGAAGTTGTAGAAGACAAATGGGGCAACATTTTTAAATAAAACCCTACTGCAAAAATTATACAGCCCAAACACATACATTTAAGTGAAAAAAATGTGCCCCCTCCAGTGGTATCCATAGGCTTTAGGTTGAATGCCACAAATTTAATAAATCCTTAAGGGCTTATTCACACGGGTGTATATCAGATGGGTTTTCACGCCCCGGCCAATATACGCTGCCCCTCTGATGCATTGGTTTACAATGCATCAGTGCACAGGGGCGTATCTCCGCAGCGTAAAAGCGCCCGGCCAGGAGCCAATCACAGCTACAGGAGAAGGGAGGTGGGAGGGAGTTTAGTAGTGTGACTTCTAAACTCCGTCCCCCTTCTCTTCTTCTCTCCGCCTCTTGTCACTATTTGCAATGGGAGGGGTGGGGCGAAGCTAAGCCCCACCCCCATTCTGGCCCTCCCCTTGCAAACAGCGGAGAGTGGCAGGAGCTCAGCACACTAGCTCCTGCCCCGTCCCGCCTAATCCCCTTGCAGAGTGACGGCGAGGGGGAGAGAAGGGGAAGACAGCCAATGGCATATATGCCTCCCCGTGCATCACACGGTAGCGTATATCGGCCGGCCATTTTCACAGCCGGCAGATATATGCTCGTATGAATAAGCCCTAAGCTGCATATTCATGAGTATTGATGACTGTTGTAGAGCGGGACATTTGTAAAACTGATCACAGACGTAAAGATCAGGCAAGATGTACTCATATTAGAATGTACAGACATTCAGTATTAGTGTATCTTGACGCCACCAGCAGAATGGGTGGAGACAAGATATATGCCCTGAGCCAACGACCCAACCAGGATTGGCTGGCTAGGACAATGGGTGGCCATCCTCTCCTGTGGCCATTATCTCTCCTGTGTGCTCCCCTGAAATACCCCCCCGCCGCTTGGCATTGTTCCCTTAAGGGCTCCTGCGCTGTCACTGTCCGCTATGCCATCATCGGAGGACGGTGAGGAAACAGTGGTGGAGCATGGCGGAGTGAAGGCAGAGTGGTGGCCCCACTGACAGCTGAGGGCATGCAAGTGCCACAACAAGAGCAGTGGGACACAGCGTCGGTGAGTGTCAGCAGCGCCAACCACCACAAGGCCCAGCAGAGGAGTCACTGATCATCGGCGGGAATTGTCAGCAGAGGCACCGCTAGAAGCCCCAGCACAGGAGTAACTGACTTGAGCTCCGGTGCGCAGGCTGACAGCAGTGGGACACAACGACAGGGATGGGGGAGCATCTGTAGCGGCACCGCAGCAAGGCCCTGCAGAGGAGTGACAGAGCTCCGGCACCCAGTCAGAGTGCGACGGAAGGGTGAAAACGGCGGCGTGTTCTGCATTTGCTGCAGAAGGAGGGCAGCACAGCGCCGGAGACAGTAAGCAGCCAGGAGCGCCAGGATACACATGGGGGAAACAGCGATCGAGACACTACACTGCCCGCAGCAGCGGTATTCTTGAGCCAATTGGGAGCTTAGGGTGTGACAGGGGTGTTCCTCCATGGAAGCCCTGTCAAACCCCTAGCTTCCGGTGGCGTCAAGATACACTAATACCTAGACATTCATACACAATCTTGAGGTATAATTAATTTGCATATGCATGAAAAATTCTTAGAAAACTTTCATAAATACAATGAAATCAGTCCCAACGGGAGCAAAGGAGAAAAGTTTAAAGTGACGTTTCTACTTGATAAAAGTATTCTGTGCGATGAAACATATATCTTGCAGTTGGAAATGTTTGTTGCCATAAACACTTTTCTGTTGCAACACTTGATTATCATATCTGCTTAGATTTCTATATGCAGCTTATGACTAGGTGGCTCAGAGAAAACATGGAAATGTATATATACCTTTAAAGAGTTTAGAATCATGTATTCACATATGAAACAACAATCATATACATTCACTGCCTGAATTTACCTCTTGGATTCACCTATAATTGTAATAATTTTATCCAACATATATAAATGAGCCTAAACACAGCTATGAAGATTGAACCAGTGTGTTAATGGTTAATGACCAGCAGAGGAAGTTCCTTTAAAAAAAAAAAAAAAAAGTACATTCAGTCGCAGTACAATTCTCTGCCAGCAGGGTGTGCTATGATCCTCATTTCTGTATATTTTAGTCTAGAGCTTAAATTTTCATTTGTCTGTAGCTGTAGTATACAATGTAAGGGGACAGAGGGGTCACCGAGCTTTACCTTTATCATGGAATTCCTGGGGGTAGCTGAAAGAGAAGGAAAATATATGTTAGGTTAATCAGATTATCAGGCTATACTTCTGTTAATTAGAAAAAGAAATCAAATATGTAATCGGAGATAATATGGCCGGCTATAATTATAGTAAGTAGGCAGTAAAATGCAGAACTTTTGCCCTGGAGGTGTCATCTGGGCTGATGTTAACTCTGTCATTTGTGCTATTAGTCAGGATTCATAAGCATTTTAGTGTTATACAGTCATTCCAGACTATGTAAATTGGTTGATCTCTAACAAACATATTATCCAAATATAATTACCAAAGTTCTACTCATACTCTGGTTATTGCCTTTAAATTAGCAATTATCGATGGCCTGAATGGTGTAAATGTGAAGCAATGTAATAAGAGCAAATGCTGGAACACATTATGAATTTGCAAAATGACAGCAGGTATTTAGAATAAAGGGGAAGCCAAATATCCAGATATTAGAGCAAGATATCTTTGTGCTTCATCATGGATGGATGGATGGATGGATAGATAGATAGTAGAGCTGAGCGAACATACTCTGTCGAGCTTGATGCTCGTTCGAGTATTAGCGTACTCGATGGTGCTCGTTACTCGAACGAGCATCATGCCGTGTTCAACCCCGCCCCAGTTTTTGGCTCCTGCCCGCTGTGATGTGCCTGTTTTGGCCCCTCCCCGCCGCGACGCAGCGCACGTCAATGGCAAATTTTTGGGCTGGCAGGCAGGGGGAGAGAAAGAGAGAGAGAGAGAGAACACACGCATCAATAAAAAGAAAAAGCTGGGGACCCGGCGTCCCACATACAAAAATGCTTAAGTCTACCCTTGTAGTCAGAGTAGAGCTCTCGAATTTTACAAAAAGCTCGACTCGAAAAACGTGAACCCGAGCATTTGGGTGCTCGCTCATCTCTTATAGATAGATAGATAAATAGATATGTGATAGATAAGATAGATATGAGATAGATAGATAGATAGATAGATAGATAGATAGATAGATAGATAGGAGATAGATAGATAGATAGATAGATAGATAGATAGATAGATAGATAGATAGATAGATAGATAGATATGGGATAGATAGGTAGATAAATAGATAGATATGAGATAGATAGATAGATAGATAGATAGATATGAGATAGATAGATAGATAGATAGATAGGAGATAGATAGATAGATAGATAGATAGATAGATAGATAGATAGATAGATAGATAGGAGATAGATAGATAGTTAGATAGATAGATATGAGATAGATGGATAGATAGATAGATAGATAGATAGATAGAGATAGATAGATAGATAGATAGATAGATAGATAGATAGATAGAGATAGATAGATAGATAGATAGATAGATAGATAGATGGCATATATGTAACTATAACTTGTGGTCTCCCATATCACTCATTTACAGTTTTTTAATTGCTGTGGGAGCCATTAAACTCTTTCTCCATGACCCAAAAAAGTACAACCATGGAATGTTGTAAAGTAAAGAAAAAAGTCACTGCCACATTTACTAATACTGTCTAAAAATTAGACAGTGCAAACTGAGCCACGCAGCCTTAGAATTCACCAGATTCATCACAACTGGAAGGTAAATCTGTGGAATTTTACGACTGTCTAGTCTACGCTTATGACACTTATTAGTTTGCATACTTTTTGCCAAAAATTACACCAAAATTTTGGCAGAATTTGACATAATTTTTGAGGTCATGCCCAATGAGTTTTTTCAGATAAGTTGGAAAAACTGTCCGAATGTGTCTAAAAACAAATTGTAAATTTGATGCAAAGCATATTAGACAGTTTTCTGGTGTAATTTGTGCCAAGAAGCTCTGCCCCATACTCACCTTCTTCAGTGGCTCCACATCCAGTGCTAGAGACCCGAAAGAAGCCGGCTGCAGCCATACGCCATTCATTGTGTACAGGACCGCTCAGCCATTCATAAGCTTCAGTGGTGATTCTGCCATGGCTGCGAAAGCCTGTGATCAGCGGAGTGGCCATGGCAGTGCCTCTTATGCCCACATTCCTAATTGAATGTTCATAAGATCCTTCATACAAATGATTCTAACAGCAACAATAATGAGGGTTATCTGGGCTCAAGTCCAGAGTGTTGTAATAACATAAAAGAATACTCACCTTCTGCTGCTCCTGTTCCCCTGATGACTGGCCCCCACTGATCTTCTGGGTGCACATCTTGATGGTCATGAGACAGCTGCAGCCAATCACCAACTTTGTTGCATCAGTCACATGACTCTGTCATGGTGGCTCAGTGGTTAGCACTGTTTCCTTGCAGTTTGTAGTCCAGGGTTCAAATCTAACTAAGGACAACATCTGCATGGAGTTTGTATGTTCTCCCTGTGTTTGTGTGTGCTTCCTCCCACACTTGAAAAATATACAGATAGGTGAATATAGATTGTCAGCCTTAAAGGGGTTTTCCGTGGAAATACTATTGATCAGCCAGGCTCTGCACTCAGGACTCCGACCGATCAGCTGTACGGGTGTATGCTGTCAGCCCTGCAATAACAGAGGTCGAGCGGAGGCCTCCGCGCTGACCTCCCTTGTATTGCCGGCGCTTGTAACTGCAGGCACAGCTCCCATTGATTTCAATGAGAGCCGCGCCTGCACTTACAAGCGCCAGCCACTATACAGAGGCTTCCTCTCTGTTATTGCAGGGCTGGCAGCATGCACCCACACAGCTGATCGGTCAAGGTCCCTAGCGGCGGACGATCAATAGTATTGCCACAGAAAACCCCTTTAATGGGGAGAGCAACCAATATCAAGTGATGTAATATGCATGTACTAAACATTGTAAATAAAGGTGATTATTATATCAGGATATACACCCCCAAAAGTGAAGATCGTCAATGGAGGGGCAGGAGAAGGTGAGTTTTGCTTCCTTTTTGTTAAAGATGTCAATAGTATGGCAAATGGTCGCTGTGCTTTCATCAGATCATGCCATACACTTTCAATTTCAGTCATGGTTGGCTAAGATTTCCAGCAGGACAGATCAGGTCTCTGGCAAACTGTGCTCTTCATATCCATAGCAAATCATTTTTTATGTTACTTTGGTTATTTTGAGCGACTATCTTGTGTATTGCCAACTTAAAGGGAACCTATCATCAACTATAAGCACCAAAAACTAGGTTATGGTTTTTATGGTTTCGAGGATGTGGAGTCCAGAAAGACTCTTCATACTCACCTGGTCCCCGTTCCTGTGGTGTTCCCCAGTAAAGTCGACGCATGTGCACCAGTTTGACTCTTTTCAGAAGGCTGAGTGCGTCCATTTCTATCTATCTCTATGGGAGTATGCACATGGCCTGCTGAAAAGAGACAAGCTTGCTGTGTGCACACTGACTTCACTAGGGGACACCGCAGCAAGGGGGGAACAGGTGAGCATGAACATAGACTCCCACATACTTCATGTCTAGAGATGAGCGAGCATACTCGCTAAGGCAAATTACTCGAGCGAGTATTGCCTTTTTCGAGTACATGCCCGCTCGTCTCAAAGGATTCGGGTGCCGGCGGGGGTGAGCGGTGAGTTGCGAGAGTGAGCAGGGGGGGGCGGGGGAGAGAGAGAGAGATCCCACCCACCCCCCGTTCCTCCCCGCTCTTTCCCGCCGGCACCCGAATCCTTTGAGACGAGCGGGCATGTACTCGAAAAAGGCAATACTCGTTTAAGTACTTTGCCTTAGTGAGTACGCTCACTCATCTCTATTCATGTCACATAAACTAGTTTATGGTGCTTATAGTTGATGACAGGTTTCCTTTACTTTTTATGCGGCAAGGATTTCAATATGCATGACCCTTTGTTTCCCTGAAAGATAAGTGTTGCCAAAGATATATGGTAGAAGCTTATCCCTGTATCCCTACTGACATAAGCATACACGCCAATCCAAATGTGCATGAAGTCTACCGGAAGATGAAAATCAGTTTGCAGAAAGGGGATGAGACAAGTGTGGTTGTCATTTTACATCCGCTACATCAGTGGTCATGAGAAGACAGCAGTATTTATTTAGTAGCATTTCAGCCATCATTTTATAATGAAACGTTCTGCAGTTTTCTAATTTGCTTTTTTTTTCAAATTGTTCACAATGGTAAGAGTTCTGCTTGCTTTCAGTGAACGAAAACAGTCTTGTTCATATAACCTGCCTAAAACAAGTCCTGCTCTCAACTGAGAAATGGATACAAGTGTATCCAGTCCAGACAATTTTCTGCCATCCAGATCAGACATAATTTGCTGTCCTAAAAGAAAGAATATAAACACAATATACTAACGCGGAGAAGACAAAATATTATAACGAAACAAAAACATTGGGGAACAGATAATCTTAGCCTAATGTCTAATTTGATGAGATGCTAACTAAAAGCGGAGCATTCGCCCTGATAAGGGTGACCTCACGTCAAGAACCTGGGATGTCCCTGACTCTCCCTGGTTGGAAAGCTGGAATAATGTTTGCTGCAATAAATAACAATATATATGGTATAGATGTTAAGCAAACAAACAATGAACCAGATAAAATACAAATGCAGAAATAGCAATAGGTCAGAACAGAGATGTTAAACACCCTATATATTCATAACACCAAAAAGCCTACTAGAACCACCAACTAGAAATGCCTTCAAACTAGAAGTATAACAGGCGTCCTCAATAAGGAGGAGCTGGAATAAATGTGTACAGACAAGTGCTAATTGGCTGGCTGGGACACATGCCTCCCAACCAACCAATCCATCCACACACCAGTAGAGAAGTGCTCATGTCGGTGTCCAATGCCAGAATGACACTGAGTATGCACTGGCATGTGGCTCATATAGGCTGGGGCTGATGCTGTGACGTTGGCCTGGCCCCTATCCGACATGGACAACAAGTCATAAGAACAATTGTAACCAACTCTCAGAAGCTTGCAGGTTGAGAAATATACTTGTAGCCCCACAAATCTAGCATAAGTATGATCAGTGAGGGTCCAACTGCTAAGACCCCTACCAATCTCCAGATCATGAGTACTAAATGTTCCCAAATGAATGGAGTAGTAGTTACACATGTGTACAACTGCCCCACTCACTTCCATGGGACTGGTGGAGATAGTTAAGTACAAACACTCAAGTACATTTGGGGAAACTCAAGAGGTCTGTTCTCATGATAAATCAGTGATCGGACCCCACTCATCGGATGCTTATGGTGGGTGATGTTAGTTTTCATGGGGCAACTTATTAAATCCTCTGTATGTAAACAATTTTCTTTCTTTCACTGACATAAACAGAGATCTTAAAAATGATAAGAAATTACAACTCCCTCACCCATCCTCTCTTAACCCTTCCCATTCCCCCCTTTTGTCTTCCACAGTATGTTCTGTTTGAACAGGTCCTTGCAATAATTACTCACAATACTGGCCATGGTTGAGACCTGATGATCCCCTCTTTCTCTTTCTTAACCCAAAGATACTGTACATGCCCCGCTGTAATGTCTAGATATAGCAGATTGTTAATGCATATGTTTATCCTTGTCTACAGTTCTACATATGTACGGTACGCTGTAAAATTCTCTTTTGTCTTTTACTGTGAAAATTTCAATAAAAATTGATTTAAAAAAAAAAAAGAAATTACAACATAAAGTAGATTGAAAAGTCATATAACTTTTCACTATGCAATAATTAAAGAGTTAATAAAATGAAAGTGACCATGGTAAATATTATAAAATGAAAAAAGTCAGTGCTAATCCCCCACCACCACCACTCTAGTGCTGATACTTTTTTGTAGTGCCGTACATCCCGCATCCAACCACTGGTGTCAGCAGTGAGGCTAGCATGTATAGCACACAATCTCTGAGGCCAGATTGGGGACTAACACAGCATCGCCGCTTGAACAGTGGGGGATTTAGAAGATGACCAATGATTTTTATTTTATAACTTTTATTGTGGTTGTTTTGTGAAGTTTCAGATGACCACTGTAAGCATTATTTACATAAAAAAAGCAAAACATATCCTGTTAAATAGAAAAGCAATGTACAATAAATAAGTTGCCACCTCAAAATGTGTCCATTATTATATCCTATCTTATGATCCTGCAGAGATATAGATACTGTACTGCTGCTCAGAACTGCCAACAACCGCAAACACTTTTATTGACCAAATAATAAGCCATTACTGGCGGCCAGCTCTTTATAGTGATACATTAATGCATCCAATGTCATCCGTAAACACTGCGTCAACAAAATTATCCTGCGAGCTAAGAGCCGGTAACTGGTTCCATGATGGTGACATCATCACAGGTGCTGTCAGCACACGGCTGCTGTCAGGCTCTGCATGTATCTCACACAGCACACACAGACTCACAGACAAGTGATCGTTAGCACTTTGATTTACATAGTTAAATATATATATAGAGAGAGAAGATCAAATAAAATAAAACAGATGATAAAAAGTTCTAGTTGCTAAGCAATTGTTCCTGCACCGATTCTGTAAGTCTAATTGTCGGCATAATGAAGTGCTACAGGTATATTCTTGTGTCCCAAATCAGGATTAGTACGAGCTGCTCGGAGAATCACAGTCACACACACTGCATTTGTGTAAATCGCAAATGATTACATTTATTTGTTAACCAGCCAAAGAATTTATAGTCCTTTATAGACAAAGACATTGATAGTGAAAGGTCACCTGACTTAGCTTGTTATGCCTCTTTATTATTGATTATTAATAGGGATGAGCGAACGTGTCCGTTACGGACACATCCGCACCCGGACACCGGCTTTGCCGAACACTGCAGTGTTCGCGCGTAAGTGTCCGGGTGCCGCCGGGGGGCGGGGAGATGCGCGGCGGCGCGGGCGGCAGTAGCGGGGAACAGGGGGGAGCCCTCTCTCTCTCCCTCTCCCCCCCACTCCCCGCCGCACCCCCCCGCGCTGCCACGGCGGCCCCCGAACTTTTTCGCCCGAACACTGAAGTGTTCGCAAAGTTCGGTGTTCGGGCGAAAAAGGGGCGGAGCCGAACGTGTTCGCTCATCTCTAATTATTAAACTTAGCACATGCAATGACGTCGGTCTCTGGGTCTCTTAGTCACGCACTGTTTGCCAACTCTCTGAGGTCTTTAATTGGTAATCTATAAGCATTCCTGAGCTTAGTTAAGACTAGTAATTATTAGGAAATAATAATACCAGTGTTTCTGGTGGCGAAATGCTCCACACTGCTCTGCCACATGCACGTCACACACACACAGCTCTGCTACATTGCTTTTGCATATGAGCTGAATGTGATTTACGAACTTCAGCAGCACCCTGAGGAGTCATGTTGGCTTGTTGCTTTTGCATATTAGCTGCACGTGATTTACAAACTTCAGCAGCTCGCTGAGAAGACATGTTGGCTCATTGTTTTCACATATAAGCTGCATGTGATTTACGAACTTCAGCAACTCACTGAGGAGACATATTCGCTCGTAGCTTTCACATATCTGCTGCATGAGATTTACCAACTTCAGCTGGTGGCTGAGGTGAAATCGTGGCTTGTTGCTGTATCATGTAAGTTGCATTAGCCTTCGTGACAAGGCTTTACATTGTAACCAACCTATATTTCTTAGGTTGGATCACCTACCCACTAACATATTGGGAAATCCATATTTGTATCCTGGCAGTTTTACATTGTACTAGTACTTGAATAATGCAAAATATTTAATTAAAATGTAAACTCCACCAGGGTCATATACAAGGGGGCGCTTACATGGCTAAAAGTACTGCCTTGGCTATACTGGAATTTTTTCCTTCCTCCTGCCACCCAATGTACATTACATCACAGTTCACAGGCCAGCAGGGGGAGTGCCGATTTACTTCAGAGACTGCTAATACAGTGTGAACATTGCACTGATCTGCGGAAGTGAAGCAATAAAAGGCTGGCAAATCCAGCTTTTAATGAAAAGCTACATTGTGGACGCGAATTCCTGGAGTGTTGCACCCATCTTCTGTGGAAAAGATAGCAGTCTTAGGCCTCGGTCAGACGACCGTTTTTTGCCGCGATTTGCAGATCGCATGATGGATGCGCATCCGCAAATCACGTGACCGGGGCCAACGATTCGATGAAAAATCTGCAGCTAGCAGCGTTTTCGGCGAAACGGGCCCGATCAAAGGAGTGCTGTCCGCCCATTGAAATTCAATGGAGCCGGCAATACAGCCGGCTCCATTGAAAGCAATGAGCTGCCAGCGAGCGCAGGATGAATTTTCGGGAAGGGCTTAAATATATAAGCCCTTCCCTGAAAACCATCCAAAAATGTGTAAAAATAAAAAAATATATATACTCACCTTGTCCCTGCAGCCGGAGTTTAGCCGCGGCCGGCCGGCAGTTTTCCTGAACTGCTCTGTGTAGTATTCAGCAGGCGGGGATTCAAAATTCGTCACAGCCCTCACCAATCAGAGGCAGCTCTCACTCACCCATTCATGAATTCATGAATGGGTGAGTGAGTGCTGCCTCTGATTGGCTGGGCGCAGGGACCAATCAGGGGCAGCTCTCAGCTGTCATTCAATAGCTGAGAGCTGCCCCTGATTGGTCCTTGCGCTCATATGACCGATCCCATTGCGAAGCAATGGTTCTATATATGCGCAGATCGCATGCGCAAATCGCGCGAAAAACCGGTCGTCTGACCGAGGCCTAAGTGTGACTAACCCCCAAGGTATCACACTATATATATTTCTTTGGGGAGAGCAAACATTGCTAGGGCTTGTGCCTGCAGTAGTTTAGCATCCAAACCCTCCCTCCCTTCAGAAAATTTTACATATGCCCCTGAACTCCACCCAAAATTAAGTTTTTTAGGTCCAACATTCTGTGCAGATTGATGTCTATGCAGGATATTTGCAGCTCTGTATTAGAAAAAAACTCCCGACTGCTGCAAAGAAAAATGAAATGAATCAGCACAGAAGTTTCGACTGGTCACAAATGCCTCGATAAACTCCCTTTATATTACTAATAACTTGCATTTTGCCATATTGATTCCGAGCTATAATACAATATATTCAGAAAACATGGCTTGTTATACAGGCAATAGTGGATGTTTATTTGTCTGAAGCCAAGTGACATGTTTGTTCAAGTGACAACTCTTATGTGTGGCACGTTACACAAATGATATTTGTCTATTTTGCTAGAACTGTAAAATTTGCATTAGGTCAATCAATATGTGTGCACATTTGATCTGTACGTGTCATGAATAATGTCAGAAATTGGATAATGTCGACATGTAGATAATGGATGATTGGAATTAATTATCATGGTTACAAAAGCATTTTAAAGCCGTATTCATGATGGTAAGTGATCTCCGAGCCAATGTATTTGTGTAATGGGATGTGTAATATTAATCTTTAGAATGTTTCATCTATCTATCTATCTATCTATCTATCTCATATCTATCTATCCATCTATCTATCTATCTCATATCTATCTATCTATCTCATATCTATCTATCTATCCATCTATTATATCTATCTATCTCACTATCTATCTATCTCCTATCCATCTATGCATCCATCTATCTATCTCACTGTCTATCTATTTATCTCCTATCTATCTATCTATCTATCTATCTATCTATCTATCTATCTATCTATCTATCTATCTATCTATCTATCTATCTATCTATCCATCTATCTATCTATCCATCTATTATATCTATCTATCTCACTGTCTATCTATCTATCTATCTATCTATCTATCTGTCTATCTATCTCCTATCTATCTATCCATCCATCCATCTATCTATCTATTTCATATCTATCTATCTATCTATCTATCTATCTATCTATCTATCTATCTCATATCTATCTATCTATCTATCTATCTATCTATCTCATATCTATCTAGTAATTTTCCTTACAAATGTGATTGCTGTTTATTATTTCACACTATATACATACTTGAATTTAATGTCCTTTATCTTCTTTATAAGGGCGTCTTTTTTATCCTTTGCCTTCTTCGATAAGGCTTCTCCTTTTAAGACATCACAAAGATATGTTTCCAATTCTAGAAGGAAAAGAAAGTGACATTAGTGAATGTTTGTTACATTGCATCTCCAATGATAGGTAACTAACCACCATAGTGCTTGATAAAAACAGATTTCCATGGACCATTTGTCTAATATCCCACCATAGGAGTATAATTTCAAGAGAAGGAGATGACTGTGGTGAGAAGAGAAATGTCTGGGAACTCAAACTTGTCTTATGGTGAGAGATGTAATATTTTATAATATGCTTCAGTCTTCAAAAACAACTTTTAACCAAGGTCCTTTAGGAAATTTCCTATATAACATCCCTATCACACTTTTTTTTGCAATTGCTCCAGTGTCCAGGCTCTGCAAAATGCACCCAACGTGTATTCCCAGTGTTACTGCAGAAAAGACTTTTATTGCCTCGAAAGGCGTTTATATATGCAAGTATTATACATAAACAGAGAAGTCGGGCTGATATCTCTGCGCACTTATATGCTTATTATCAGATCACACCCAGTTTTTTTCCCCACAGGAAGACCAGCCATATTGATTTCCACCTTTGATTGAGCAATTCGGAAACTGATGACAAACTGTCATTTGTCAGCAATCAATTCTACAATGACAATTTACTGATAAATTGATGTGACTATCATAATGACCCTTATGATAGTCACATTGACATTAATGTCTTCTATGCCAACAAAACCGCACCATGACAGCCACAATGCCCCCTTCTTCTAAAAGTTCAGCCCACATTTACTTTCAGAGCTCGGGACCCTCACTTATATGGTAGACCTAAAGCTATGTTGCACATATAGAAACCTATTTTCTGAAAAGTTCAGAACTGCGATTGACCCTTCTTTTGCTATTCTAAAGTCCCTTTTATACACAACGATTATCGCTCAAAAGCCATCTTTTGAGCGATAATCATTGCGTGTAAATGTGTCCATCTTTCACTTTTCTGTCAAACGATGATTTTATGTTTGGCATAAAATCTATTGTTTGGCAGAAGAGCTGATAGCAGGGTCATCACGCTGTATTCTCCGAAGGGAGCACTGATAACATTTTCTCAGCTGTCAGCCCCATGGTAGAACAAAGGGAATGTATTCAGAGAACAGACCACCTGCTGTTCTCTTAATATAGCTCTTGGCACACATTAGTAAGCTACTAATTGGCATTAGTACCAAAAAGTAGTTTATGCTAAATGATCGCTCAAAAGCCATCTTTTAAACTATCATCTTTGCGTGTAAATGGGCCCTAAGTTATTCAGCTTTTTATGCACACATACCATGTTGAAGAAACAATTTGGTTAACAAAAGATTTTATTTGAAAAGGTCAAAACATATCAATTGAGACTTTCAACATTACATTCATGTCTAAAGTCAAGGGGTTACAAAATTGAGCAAAATTACCAAACGTTACATAAAGTTACAAATACAAGGTTTTATTTCTTCAGTAATTTTAACTTCAGTAAAATAAAGTGAAATAGCGTAAACAGCAGTGGAGTAGAAACAAAATAACAATTGAGGGAAGACTATGTAGATAGGGAAAATACGTAAAGAGAAAATTGGAAGGGGTGGTGAGGGGAAGGCTGTATTTATTGCTTATCGTGTTGGTGTGCCTATATTGGAAGATTAAGACTAGTCTGCTTCTTGTTGCTTGACAGATCATCTCCAGACCTCTTGTGGCTGTTGCCCTTGCTTATATTTTTGGTAGCAGCCAGATATTTGTTCTCTATAGTGCTATATGCTACAAGAAATCCCTTTCCCCACAGTCTGTGGTCCGGTAGCATGCTGCACATCTTACTGTGCAGTCAGCAACTTCCTCTGCAATATATCGCTCCTCCAGGAACACCTTCTCAGCAGCACTCTCAAAGTTAGTCCCTGTACTGCGCACTTCCATCTGACTGTGATGCAACATTTTCTTTTATATGGTGCTAGAACTTTCCTGAGGAGGGTTCCTTTTTCATGGCTGCCCTGCTCAACCATTCCGTCATGGCGGGAGTCAGGCTTAACAAGGTCATTGGGTCGCTTCACTCTGTAAGGGGGAGAGCAGAGCAATGCTCCACCCCTTACATCAGCAAAAGCCAGAGTCGCTTAAATTCTCATTTCTGGCACATAGGGATTCTAAATTGAGAACCCCTCCTTATTATTTCCATATAATATACCCTAAGAAGCCATATGGAAAAGGATTGTGAGTAGAGATGAGCGAGTATACTCGCTAAAGCACATTACCCGACGCGGGTGACAGATGAGTTGCGGGGGGGAGCGGGGGGGGGGGAGAGAGGGAGGGAGAGATCTCCCCTCCGTTTCTCCCCGCTCTCCCCCGCCGCTCCCCGTCCCCTGCCGACCCCCGAATCTTTAGAGACGAGCGGGCAGGTACTCGGCTAAGGCACTACTCGCTCGAGTAATGTGCCTTAGCGTGTATACTCACTCATCTTTAATTGTGAGTCAACACCTATACAGCAATTTTTTTTAAAGATTTAATTAAAAAATTAGTTTTTTGAATTTCACTTGATTAAATAATTCAAATTCTTCAGTATCAAAAGTAATATTCAGCTCAACTTAAAAAGTAAATGATAAGTTGTGTTCCTTATTTATGTATTACAGCAGCCGATTTGTTTTAACCAAGAGAGAGCAAAATGGAAATCTTCGACAGGACTTGTGGGCAGAGTATAGGCTTCATTTTTTATACTACTACAATGAACCTCCTCCCTCCATTTATCAGAACCCTCCGTAAATTCCTATAAAATCTGACATCCATGATAAACGGCATTTAATGGTTAAGTAAGAAGGCTTTTCGGAAACCAATGCCTATTCTCCAGGCTACATTGTTGTCACATAGCAAGCATTCCAAGAGCTGTAACAATTTTTATTTTAGGTTCCATGCAATATTTCATTTCACTGAGCGAACAACTTTTACAAGTGAAGTTCAAGTCAGCTCAAATGTGCCGTACAAATGGCAATAATTGCTATAACATCTGAGATTTCAAGTATGTATAATGTACATACGTATAGTTTGTTATGTGCATGAGGCCTAAACAGTTCTCTTGCCACTGATAATGCAGGTTGTCTCCTATTGGATTCTGAAGCTACAGCGTTTCAGGAAATTATTTTAAAATGTTGAAGTATGACTTATTAGGCTTCATACAGACTTTTTTGGGTCCCCATGCAGTCTTTCCATACAGGGGTTCCATCTGCCATGCCGAAAACAACATTGAGTTTGAACCTTGGATGGCTGCATAGGCTGTCATAACTACCGTGTTTCCCTGAAAATAAGACAGTGTCTTATATTAATTTTTGTTCAAAAAGGTTTAACTTTTTTACATGTATAGCTGCCTGGACACTATTTAAATTGACTTTTTAAATTAACTGTTAGCAGGGCTTAATTTTGAAGTAGGGCTTATATTTCAAGCATCCTCAAAAAGCCTGAAAAATCATTTAGCATCCTCAAAAATTCTGGAAAATCATGCTATGTCTTATTTTCAGGGTATGTCTTATTTTCAGGGAAACAGGGTAAAAGCTTTGGTCTCCGTTTCAGTGGAATAGGTAGCAGACTGTACTATGCTGTCCAGCGACAATGCTGGGAACAAATGGAAACCTACTGAAACAGAGATCAAAGCTTGAAGTGTTGGTCTCTGTTTCAGTAATGATAGTCTGTGGAGCCATTCAGGGTTCTGAAGGATTGCTATTTTAAGCATATCAGAGGGAAACTAGAATATTCTCAGTAAGAGAAGCAGAGTAATCGTGTATTTATGATACCTTTTAATGGCTTGCAAGCAGAGATGATATTACAGCAAGCTTTTGAGACTCCTTCATCAAGCTAATAATGAAGAAACTGAAGTAGTTTTGAAAGCTCGCTGTAACATCATATATTTTTGTTAGCCATTAAAAGGTATCATATCTACAAGATTACTTGGTTTCTCTTATTGAAAACAATCACATTTTTTTTCCACTGGCTAACAAGATACCAAGCTTTTTATTTTACCAGACGGAAACCCCAAATGGGAATGTCAAATGGGGACCAAAACAAAATGTGAATGTGCCTTAACCCGCTAGTGAAATGCAGCTATCACATTATTAAATTGCACTTTTTATAAGGCAGGTGCGCTTTAAATGGTTGTCTCTACTCCAATCAGAACCACACAGAACTCATACAGCGGTGTCCAGCCATTTTTATTCCATCTGGAAGTTACTGTATTTGCCGATGTTTGTGGCATGCTATATAATGGGTGCTCTTAGTACTTATTATTAGATGCCTCTATTTAAAGTCAGAGCCATTGAATTTAATGCAGCAGCAGACAGTATACTTGACCATCACCCCATTCAAAACTCTCCTAGCCACAGTTGTGCAGCTGGGTTCCCCATTCTATTAATTATTCAGTGACCCCCCACTCATTTAGCATATATTACCTTAACAGCGGGTAGGTGATAAATGCTTTTGTCTAGAATATCCCTTTAATCAATCAATTGCTGATTTCAAATATGTTGCACACTTGCCACGGAATCTTGCCACTGATTTCACCATTTGCAATCCATCGATTTTAGCTTGGTTTTAATGAAAAACACGCAATAATAAAATCTGCTGCATCTGAATGTACACTATATGAACTTCATAAAACTCCACATAAACCTTCAACAAGTGTCACGGAAACTATTGCTGATTCGGCAGATGTCTCCACCGGCTCCCTCATACATATGAATATAAAGCTCCTTTTAGACAGTGCCCGATTCTTGTTTCCCCGAGCGAATGACTTGGTGACATCCTCACCAGCTCGTTCGCACTCAGGCAGCCTGCTTAGACTATACAATTCTCGATGAGAAGAGGGCAGTTCTCGTTCATCATCTGTCAAGAGAAAGTTGACCCGCTTCCATACACATTAGTGAGTCGCCCAGCCCTACTGTTATGGGCAGGTTCAGACTACTAAACTCTAGTTTGTATGGAGGACTTTAATTGTCTCTTAATAAAACATGAGTAGCAACTCTGATAAAGTCGCCAAAGTGAATTTTACAATTTGTCAATGTCGTGAAACATCGTTGTCTATCACTTTTGTGACTTCATGTGTTTTTGCCCACTACTGCATTATCTTCCACTAGCCCCTACCAACATGTGCCAAAAAGATCTGCAGGAAAGCTAGCACCGGAATCAGGTTTACCAGGAAAGTCTAGCGGAGATAAGGTAAAAAAAAGTATCAAAAATGTTAACACGACATTCCTTCCGAAAATAGATAGCAATATTTGTTTAGCTACTGTTTACATTAACAATCTTGACTGCATTGAAGCTCTCTCCAGAGAGAAAATGTACTGCAATACTTAAAGGAACAGTTAATACAAGCGCAGAGAGATCCGAGCCCAGATAAGTGATAACATACCATTTACAAATTACTTAGTGTCAATTACAGAGAGAAATGATTTGTGAAAATAGAGATAAAATGTACCACAAGCACTTGGGTAAAATAGAGCAGAGGAAAATGCTTTAAAATGAAATAGGATGATCACCTCCGACAATCTTAACTGCTGTGATGAACTGCTTATGCCTAATGTACAGGCTTATAGAGAGATGAATACTCGCAGGTGGGAATTTTAAAGGTGGAGAGTAGGGCCTCCTGGAATTGGGCTTCAAAACTGGTGTTTATACTGTAAATGCAAAATCGGGAGCCTGCAAATTATAGATAAACACAATGGGGCAAATGTATCAATGTGTCACGCGTAATAGGAATGATGTAAGCATACTAAAAAAAAGTCACGTATTCACCTGTTCTCTAGTAAAGAATATTGGAATATTCTGGGATCCCTACAGATAACTAAGACAACTTTTTTGTAATTAGTGTGACTAGATCATATCTAATATGATGAATTTACAAGTGATGTCCCAAGGGGCAGGCAATACAAGGCTACACCTGTCATACACAAGATTACAGTGAAATAGCTTCAAGTCCAGCCTTAGGGGAGTGCAGCCTGTGGGTGCAGTATCCTCCCTGCACGAAAGGGGTGCAGCATTGACATTGTTTCTTTCCTTTTCTCTTACCCCCTGAAGTTGAACAGTCATTTATTATTATTACTTTTGATCCATGTTGCATGAGTGAGTATGGTAGTAAGTCAGAATGGAGATGATGTTATCAGTGGTCATTACAATGTATGTCGCTACTGCAAACTATGTGGGTGATGTTAAAGGGCTAGTCTCTGCTCCTTGGTATGATAATGTAGTGCATACTCCGATGAAAGAGAGTCCAAGGAGACAGGCAGAAACAGTTTAACTCATATTTACGTGGCTCAGGAACTTATCAGTTCAACTTTCGAATGATCAAGTCAGCATCTGGTCCTGAGGATGTTAGCTTTAATCCCCATTACCTTGCTGCCTGTTGTGGACTTCTCACCGTGGCCTTGGAGTCTATAACCTTTCTGTAGCCCCTCGCTGCCTGTTGTGGGTTTTGCACCCCGGCTCTTAAGGCTGTAGTCTTCCTGTATACACCACTTCTCCTTAAGGACTATATCAAAGAATGGCTGTGACATACTGTTCCTTAAAACCAGCATACGTGTTTACACTACACTCTCTACTCTCTTCTGAACTTTCTAGATCCCTACAAGAACCTTTATAACCTTTGGTCTTCCCCACTGCTTGATACTGATTGGCTGTAGCTGTGAAAAGCTGAGTCATTGGGTTGTCCTCTCTCTCTCTCTCTCTCTCTCTCTCTCTCTGTACTATATTTTGCTCAAGCCTCCACCTTCAAGGCAAGACAGCAATAAAATACTAAATACATTTAAAGGCACATATACATACAGTCCCAAGAATGTCAATATTATTATGAAGTAACAGTTCTGCATCACTACAAATACATGGGTGGATGTATGTAAATGAGAGCATGGCAAAATGTTCATGTGCATGAATGAGCACCTAGGGGCATGTCCTAGTGTGTGGTCAAGCACAAGAGTGGACAATGTTTGCATATATGTGCAAGTGTATGGGAAAATGTGAGCATGCACTTGTGAACAGAAATATAGAGTCTTGCATTGGGTACTATCCAGCCTAATTCCAGCCCTGCATAGTATTCCCAAAATTCTGTAGTAAGTCTCATGTGAACTCTAAATAAATACAGGGTTCAGCTAGATAAAGAAAGAAGCGATTTTAATCAATACTCCAAATTGTAAGAGAAACAGAATACATAACTCCCCAATATGTTTAACATATGTATACTGGGGGGAAGGTATTAAGACTGGTATTTCAAACTGCATTCCTAATATGATCCCGACAGGTGCAAGATGCACTTATTATATGAAGAGATGCATGCTCAGTCACTTCAATGAGAGCTGTGCCTGCAATACCATACCAGGCCACTGCAAAGTGAATGGCACTGTGTGCTTTTGGCTCCATACACTGACATATCAGCCTGGCAGATAGCTGATTGGCAGGAATCTGCTGCTTGGGACATCTATTGACAACTCATCGTGAGGATCTCCCAATAGGGTTTATAATGTGTGCTAAACATTTGAGTTCTGACCACTCGCTGATATAAACGCCAGTAATACTAATAAGACAACTTCAGATTTTATTAGATAAAAGATACAAGTTTAGCTGGGATTATCCAAGATAGGCAACACTATTTAGTGGAATGATAGGTAATGTATAACTTTTACTGGGGCTGATATATAGGTTTAGTTTGCATAAAAAGGCACACAGTTGTCAAAAAACTGAATTTTTGCTGTTATGGCATAATAAGCACAGACCAGGCACCTGCTATGGCACCCTGTAGATGTATCTATATACTTCGGGAACTTGAGATCATATCAGTATAGAATAAAGTTGCAATTAAGATTTGTATGTGGATTGAGCAGATCTTAGTGGTTCATACTATTAAAGAAGAATTACAAGGTCCTATCACAAAATTGCCATAAATCCTGATATCACACTGTTGATGCTGCTGTTGGATGATTTGTAAATGGAAGTCTTAATTAACTAATCAGACCACACAGTACAATGTGTTTCAACTCCTTTGGGGTCTTCATCAGGTGAACAATTCTTTCTCTCTCACTCTCTACCCACCAAACTATATATAACACATTGGTGGGACTGACCTCACACAATTAACCAATTCTAATTCATAAAATTCTAAAACACAATAAAATAGGTTAAAATGACTAATTATTACACATAAATTTCATTATATAAGAAAAATGTAAATATAAAATCTCTACATATCTCATAATACAAAAAAAATATTTATTTTGAACATTAAAAATAGCCATAAAAGGGTCCCAATCCACCACTAGTGGTTGGTGATGTAATTAACCTGAGTGATATCACCATGGATATTTGGGGCGCCTCACTCGCATCTCCACACCTCATGCTATATAGCCTCCAGTAGTCTCACCTGAGTATCTCATGATGTCATTAATAATGCAATGACAGAGGGGCTCGCAGCATATTAGCAGTATGACAATATTTTCTGGGTGCTGTATGACATATTCAGATATGATATGGTGTAATTATTTCTATCCGAGCTGTAGGATTGCATCACAAATATTTGATTTTGGCAGGTTCAAAAAAAAAATCCCAAAGAGTTGTATTGAGGTAGCATGACTGTTACTCCATGCAAACTTCTCATTGTTGATGTCATAAAAAGAAGGATCGGGGGTCTCAGGCCCCTCCCACTACACCCGTTACGTTTTTGTGCAACAATTGTTCAATATTTTACATCTTTGCTGTGAATAGGTGAAAAATGCTATTAAAAAAAATATTTAAATTATGCTTGGCAGTGTAGGTATTCTATGAATGATTTGCTCATTACCTTGTAAAACATTATGGGCATATTCATCATTGCACTCTGAGCATGCTCAGAGTGTGGAAAACAGGGGCGTAACTATAGAGGATGCAGGGGATGCGGTTGCACCCGGGCCCAGGAGCCTTAGAGGGCCCATAAAGCCTCTCTTCTCCATATAGGGAGCCCTGTTCCAGGTTTTGCATTAAGGCCCAGGAGCTTCAAGTTACACCTCTGGTGGAAAACATAGAAACTGGGACCGTGGAGAGGTGGAACATAGCCAGCCAGGAGATGCAGGGATAGAGCTGACAGCAGTCACTGTCCAGTACTACAGTCCTCGGTTTTGTGTTTTCTACACTCCGAGCATCCTCGGAATGCTATGATGAATATGCCTGGGTCCGGAGCACCGTGTATCCCAAGGCCAGCTTTGTTCTTAAAGGGGTTGTCCCGCGGCAGCAAGTGGGTCTATACACTTCTGTATGGCCATATTAATGCACTTTGTAATGTACATTGTGCATTAATTATGAGCCATACAGAAGTTATCAAAAGTTATTCACTTACCTGTTCCGTTGCTGGCGTCCTCGTCTCCATGGTTGCCGTCTAATTTTCGCCGTCTAATGGCCAAATTAGACGCGCTTGCGCAGTCCGGGTCTTCTTATCTTCTCAATGTGGCTCCGTGTAGCTCCGTGTAGCTCCGCCCCGTCACGTGCCGATTCCAGCCAATCAGGAGGCTGGAATCGGCAATGGACCGCACAGAAGCCCTGCAGTCCACGGAGGGAGAAGATGCCGGCGGCCATCTTCACCGGGTAAGTAAGAAGTCACCGGAGCGCGGGGATTCAGGTAAGCGCTGTCCGGTGTTCTTTTTTAACCCCTGCATCGGGGTTGTCTCGCGCCGAACGGGGGGGGGGTTGAAAAAAATAAAAACCCGTTTCGGCGCGGGACAACCCCTTTAATAACATATATTTGGTCAGTTAGCAAGAAGTAGGGAACAGACGGAGGGAAGAATAGCCACAGAATCAGACTACACAGGGTTAATTGGAGTCAGTGGCCATTCAGATTCATAGATTTGCATAAAAGCTGTAGACACTCATTTTTCTTTTTAGAAGCAATCCAAGATGGGTATAACATTTACAAAGGTAGAAACTTGATATACATAAAAAATGTCCTTGACTATAGAAGTGCAACGGCATTCGAAGAACAGATTTTGTTGTTTCTCCTTTTTCTGCGTCATTGTCCTTTAAGGGAGTAATGGTTTCCAACAACTTTACTGCTGTGTATTCTGTCCTCAGTCTAAGTTGCCAGGATGTTGACAAATTCTACTAGTTGCAGTTCTTAACTACTTTGCTGTTGGATTGCGCTGCTGGAAATTTTGAAATGATTGATCGCAGCAGGAAAAAGGTAGAAATAGGGCATAATGAAAGCCCGCTGCACATTTAGAGGACAAATTACTGCTATATGGCTACTGTCATCACAGTTTAGTTACAGTAACACGTTATTGAAGTAGCACTTGTACATGAACAGAACTCTAACACATAGAGAAAGAAACCGCCAGGAGTGCAGTCAATAGTAAAAGGAAACTAGTGGTATACGGTGGGAAACCTGAAATACAAATGGATTTTAGATTTTGTTCAATATGAAGTTTTTGTTTCTTTACTATTACATTTTTCTATAGATTCCGTTTTGCCGACATAAGATGGGGTCGTTTAAAGGGCCACTCCTGTGATTTTCTTTAATTCATTATTAAAGGGGTTGTCCCGCGAAAGCAAGTGGGGGTATACACTTCTGTATGGCCATATTAATGCACTTTGTAATATACATTGTGCATTAATTATGAGCCATACAGAAGTTATTCACTTACCTGTTCCGTTGCTAGCGTCCTCGTCTCCATGGTGCCGTCTAATTTCAGCGTCTAATCTCCCGATTAGACGCGCTTGCGCAGTCCGGTCTTCTCCCTTCTGAATGGGGCCGCTCGTGCTGGAGAGCTGCTCCTTGTAGCTCCGCCCCGTCATGTGTGCCGATTCCAGCCAATCAGGAGGCTGGAATCGGCAATGGAACGCACAGAGCCCACGGTGCACCATGGGAGAGACCTGCGGTCCACCGTGGGTGAAGATCCCGGCGGCCATCTTTGCAAGGTAAGTAAGAAGTCACCGGAGCGCGGGGATTCGGGTAAGTACTATGCGTTTTTTTTTTTTAAACCCCTGCATCGGGTTTGTCTCGCGCCGAACGGGGGGGCTATTGAAAAAAAAAAAAACAGTTTCGGCGCGGGACAACCCCTTTAAGTTACTAGCTCCCCAGTATTTCTAAATTGGCTAGTATCACTTTGTTAAGTCCTTCCTTTCTAACTGAATCTCTTGGAATCCTTCTCGGGTTGGTCATGTGATCTCAATTCTGAGAATTACTTGACTTGATGCTGTCTCAAAAAGTAAATTTTTTAGTCAACATAATTCCTTTGTGATGGACTCTAGCACACAAGCTCTTTAAAGGAGGACACAGAAACGTCTATTACAGTTACTGCTGGTGATTAGAGGCTTCTGTCTCATAGTGATAATGAAGCAGATCACAGCTCATCCTCCTGACTGTATACATATAGTTTGTAGCCTATTTAGGTAAATATAGAATGCAGAAGATAATGGCAGTGTCCTCACTACAGGCAGAGATGGTACTGGTTCTAGCTGGTCATGTGATGCTGTGCTGATGCATCATGGGAGTTTTAGCAGAGTACAGAGAAAGTGAGCAGGGAGAAATCTCAGCATCAAGATGGTGTCTGATAAGCATCAGACAGAAGGCTGCACTGCATTGAAGTGACTGCAGTTTGCATAGGATAGCTCCAGAGTGAGACAGCTAATCAGGTGAGGGATGCAAGGCTGGAAGAATGTGTTTTTGCTAGAGTGTCTCTTTAAACACAGAAGTGTTAGGATGTGCTACTGCCAGACTACTACCCACCGAAATATACTGAAATATATATCAGTGTTTGAAGGATAGGTGTCACGTCACTGCCAGCACTCTGTCATTTCTCTGCCAGCACACCTTTGCTTCTGTGGGTTCTATCTTGACTAGCTAGGGTTAATATCGTTGGTCCTGTCTGGTTTCAGTTAATTAGTCCTGCAGCTGTTAGCTGAGGTAGTGGCTGGTGATTGACAGCTCTGTCGGCCAATCAGTTTCTTCCCGCTCCCTATATAATCCAGCTCTTCCAGGCTCGCAGAGCTGGTTATATTTCAGTGTTCCTGATCAAATATGCTTGCTTAGTTCTCCTGTCTGTCTTGCTCCTGTGTTCTGATTGGCGTCTGTGTTTCATCTTTTATTTATTGTCAGTTTCTGTTTGTCCCTGGTTTACTGTACCCTGGTTTCCCTCTGAACAACTGTCCTTGTGGAAGTAGTGGGATTGTCCCTTTTGGGATGGGTGCTCTGCTGCAAGGTGGGTTCTGTCTGTGGGGTTCAGAGTGCCCCGCCCTATCTCTTGTTTCTATCTGCTCCTGCTTCTAGCCACCTGTGTAGCAAGCAAACACATCAGTCCTGACTGCTCCAGTACCAAGGGATCTGTGATTTTACAGATTTTCCCAGCAGCTCAGCTTCACAGGTGTGGTTGATTGTGCTGGCTGGGTGTGGTTTCCCCAGTGAGCCAATCTCTCAGGTCCGTTGCTTATATATACCAGCTCCTTTGTCAGTGTTTGCTGGTTTTCCTCTGTTCTGGGTCTGTTGTAGGCCTTCTGATCTGTCTGTGCTAGGATGTCACCAGTTCTGATTACGCATCTGTACATTTGTACGTGTATACCTGTGCTACTTGGATCATTGACCATCTAGGGCTAGTTACGTCCTTAGGTTTTAGTGCAGGGCTGCCCCTATTGGGGCTATCGCTCTGCTTGCAGGCAGGTATCTTGAGGTTAGTTGAGTTGTCTCATTAGAGTAGGGACCGCGAGACAACGATAACCCTTGAAGTGGGCTCACGGTTTAGGTGCCTCAGCTAAACCACAAACGCATTCCTCATACTTATTATAGCAATTGCATCTCTTTATTCATTCTGGTATGATGGTGAGTATTTTGGGTGTTTGGTAGTCTGTCTTGCCTCAGTCTGTCATCCGTCAGGTCTGTCTGATTTCCTGAGTCTGTATTCCTGAGCCTGGGCTATGTATGTATTCCCGAGCCTGGGCTCTGTCTGTATTCCCGAGCCTGGGCTCTGTCTGTATTCCCGAGCCTGGGCTCTGTCTGTATTCCTGAGCCTGGGCTCTGTCTGTATTCCTGAGCCTGGGCTCTGTCTGTATTCCTGAGCCTGGGCTCTGTCTGTATTCCTGAGCCTGGGCTCTGTCTGTATTCCTGAGCCTGGGCTCTGTCTGTATTCCTGAGCCTGGGCTCTGTCTGTATTCCTGAACCTGGGCTCTGTCTGTATTCCTGAACCTGGGCTCTGTCTGTATTCCTGAGCCTGGGCTCTGTCTGTATTCCTGAGCCTGAGTTCTGTCTGTATGCCTGAGCCTGAGTTCTGTCTGTATGCCTGAGCCTGAGTTCTGTCTGTATGCCTGAGCCTGAGTTCTGTCTGTATTCCTGAGCCTGAGTTCTGTCTGTATTCCTGAGTCTGAGTTCTGTCTGTATTCCTGAGCCTGAGTTCTGTCTATTCCTGAGCCTGAGTTCTGTCTGTATTCCTGAGCCTGGGCTCTGTCTGTATTCCTGAGCCTGGGCTCTGTCTGTATTCCTGAGCCTGGGCTCTGTCTGTATTCCTGAGCCTGGGCTCTGTCTGTATTCCTGAGCCTGGGCTCTGTCTGTATTCCTGAGCCTGGGCTCTGTCTGTATTCCTGAGCCTGGGCTCTGTCTGTATTCCTGAGCCTGGGCTCTTTCTGTATTCCTGAGCCTGGGCTCTGTCTGTATTCCTGAGCCTGGGCTCTGTCTGTATTCCTGAACCTGGGCTCTGTCTGTATTCCTGAACCTGGGCTCTGTCTGTATTCCTGAGCCTGGGCTCTGTCTGTATTCCTGAGCCTGAGTTCTGTCTGTATGCCTGAGCCTGAGTTCTGTCTGTATGCCTGAGCCTGAGTTCTGTCTGTATGCCTGAGCCTGAGTTCTGTCTGTATGCCTGAGCCTGAGTTCTGTCTGTATTCCTGAGCCTGAGTTCTGTCTGTATTCCTGAGTCTGAGTTCTGTCTGTATTCCTGAGCCTGAGTTCTGTCTATTCCTGAGCCTGAGTTCTGTCTGTATTCCTGAGCCTGGGCTCTGTCTGTATTCCTGAGCCTGGGCTCTGTCTGTATTCCTGAGCCTGGGCTCTGTCTGTATTCCTGAGCCTGGGCTCTGTCTGTATTCCTGAGCCTGGGCTCTGTCTGTATTCCTGAGCCTGGGCTCTGTCTGTATTCCTGAGCCTGGGCTCTGTCTGTATTCCTGAGCCTGGGCTCTTTCTGTATTCCTGAGCCTGGGCTCTGTCTGTATTCCTGAGCCTGGGCTCTGTCTGTATTCCTGAGCCTGGGCTCTGTCTGTATTCCTGAGCCTGGGCTCTGTCTGTATTCCTGAGCCTGAGTTCTGTCTGTATTCCTGAGCCTGGGCTCTGTCTGTATTCCTGAGCCTGAGTTCTGTCTGTATTCCTGAACCTGAGTTCTGTCTGTATTCCTGAACCTGAGTTCTGTCTGTATTCCTGAGCCTGAGTTCTGTCTGTATTCCTGAGCCTGAGTTCTGTCTGTATTCCTGAGCCTGGGCTCTGTCTGTATTCCTGAGCTTGGGCTCTGTCTGTATTCCTGAGCCTGAGTTCTGTCTGTATTCCTGAGCCTGAGTTCTGTCTGTATTCCTGAGCCTGAGTTCTGTCTGTATTTTTGAATCTGAGTTTGTTCTGAATTCCTGGCTTCAGTCCCTCTATCTGAGGAGTCACCTGCCAGCCACTCCAGGACTGGTCTCAGCCTGGTTGGTTAGTCCAGTGGATCCACAATCCATAAATCCATAACAGTATTCTAAGGCTATGGATCCCTCTGATCTCCTGTAGTGAGAAAGACGTAACAGCTGGATTTTGCTAGCAATCCAGGACAAATGTAACAATATGATGCACCAAAGGACCCTTGAGTTATTCAGACAAAAAGATTACAGACAGCAGTCCACCACTATGCCAAATGCATTATAATAGGCAGGATAGCCGCTGACTTTGACCTAAGTAAATGTCACCCAATGGCACACAACACTGAAATCAGAAAACTCTAAAATTATCACACTGCTTAACGAATGCCGCATGGTGTTCATTTGGCTTGCCAAACAAATATAATTAAATGTGATGAAAACATCCTGTGTACCCTGAGGACAACAACTTCCTATCCAGCCAAAAAGACAGACCAGAATGCAAACACTAAAAGTGAAACCAAAGAGGTCTTTGTTTTACACACTAAACATTATGGTTCCATCCAGGTTTCCTTCTTCTTCCCTTTTTGGGCATAAAAGTTGGAAAACTGAGACAGAAGCAGATGATGAAAAACACTATGTAAAAGTAGTCTAATGCAGGAGCGTAACTATAGAGGGTGCAGGGGATGCGGTTGCACCCCGGCCCAGGAGCCTTAAGGGGCCCATAAGGCCTCTCTTCTCCATATAGGGAACCCAGTACTATGAATAAAGCATTATAGTTGGGGGCCCCATTACAGGTTTTGCATTGGGGGCCAGAAGTTTCAAGTTATGTCTCTGTGCAGCATGGTTTAGGTATGGGTACGGGTACAGATACAGATAGAGGGGGGGCCCAGCTCACCTTTTGCATCAGGGCCCCTGAACCTTTAGTTACGCCCCTGGTCTAATGCATTCATATATCCAGCACAACATCACGTAAACATGGAATAACGCAATACAACATGACGTTGGTGAGCAGTTACTTCACTAGCAGTTACAGTTCAAGGATAAGATTTGGTGGAAAGGGGTTCTCCGGCAGTCCTCATTGAGGCCCCCTCTTACTTATCTATAGTGATTCAACAACACACGTAAACTGTACAGATCACTTTTCAGAATAAGGCGCTGTGGGTACATGAGGAATAACACTATCTTGGTCATTATATGACCTGTATGTGACATTTGTCACCAGTTTTCCCCTCTTTATACTGCATCTCTAATTTTCAGTTGTGTCTGAATTGGTGGGAGGATATTGCTGTTATAATGTGTTCTATACACTGCAGATTCTACATACCGTATATACCGGCGTATAAGGCGACGGGGCGTATAAGACGACCCCCCAACTTTCACCTTATACGCCGGTATTACAGTGGAGAAAAAAAAAATCAGTACTCACCTCCCCCGGCGTTCTGTCGCGCTCAGGCAGGATGTCGCTCGCTACTCGTCCCCGGCGCAGCATTGCTTTCTGAATGCGGGGCTTGAAATCCCCGCCTCCAGAAAGCTAATACACACGCCGTCAGCCAGTTACAGCCATTCAATGACATCATTGAATGGCTGTGATTGGCTAAAACACACGTGGCTTCAGCCAATCACACTATTCAATGACATCATTGAATGGGTGTGATTGCTAACACACGTGCGCCTTCAGCCAATCACAGCCATTCAATGATGTCATTGAATAGTGTGATTGGCTGAAGCCACGTGTGTTTTAGCCAATCACAGCCATTCAATGATGTCATTGAATGGCTGTAACTGGCTGACGGCGTGTGTATTAGCTTTCTGGAAGCGGGGATTTCAAGCCCCGCATTCAGAAAGCAATGCTGCGCCGGGGACGAGGAGCGAGCGACATCCTGCCGGAGCGCGACAGAACGCCGGGGGAGGTGAGTAATGATTTTTTTTTTTTACACTTTTTTTTTTTGTATTACCGGCGCATAAGACGACCCCCGACTTCAGAGCAGATTTTTCTGGGTTCAAAAGTCGTCTTATACGCCGGTATATACGGTAGTATGTTAGGCTGAAAAAAGGCAAATGTCCATCCAGTTCTGCCCGTTTCCATCCCCCCCCCCCCCTTGTTGATCCAGAGGAAGGCAAAAACAAAAACAATGAGGCAGAAGCCAATTTACCCTATTTGGGGGGGGGGGGGAAATTCCCTCCTGACTCCATAATGGCAGTCAGAATAATCCCAGGATCTTCATTTTTTAATCCGTGGATCAACATTTTTCTCCCTAAATCTCAGTAGCACATACAGAGAAGTAACCATGGAAGATTATTATATAATGTAGATGTGATGCTAGTACGTGTAACACAGTAAATAACATACATTGACTCCAGCAGCATGTCTTGGTGAGTCTCTTTCTATCTCCTACTTCCTTTCCCTCCCTTCCTCTCTTCTCTTCATAGACTTCTATGATCAGTATGATTCATCACCCTCCTTCACTTCTTGTTCTCTGTCTTGTCATCTCTGTTACTAAAAACGAGCATCACTTGTCATCACTGATAGCAGACAGCAAAGTAGAGGGATTTGTCTGCGCCTACACATCATTTTGGTAAATATAGTGATTTGCACTTTTGCTAGTTATCGCCTTGTCTAATGTATTAATAGAAGTTTTCTGGAGTGTGGTGACCATTTAAAACTTTCCCATATACACTGGGTGAGCATTGCAGAGAGTTCGGGGAACTCTAATTTTTGGAGCACAGAGAGCACATCAAGGTCAGGGTCTGAACTGGCACTTGTGAGCATTAGCCCTGCGTATATACAGCAGCTGGTAGTATTTCTATTTTTCAGTAGTGGACTCAATATGAAACACAAGCTAAGTGACCCAGGTTCACCAATGAGGAGAACTGTACAGCCTGTACTGATATATTATACTTTCCTATGTGGCACATGGCATAATTATTGCACCATTCAAGACATTATGTACAAAGTAATTTTACTCAAAATCTGTCCTCTTCTATTTTGGGCTGAGAGTAATATATCTTTCTGTACCCTTTATTTGCAATATGACACAGTAGGTCATAACCACATTACTCATGAAGATCACTATAAAGAATACATTACTCCTTAAAACAAGGGTCTCTTGTGTTATTTGGATATCATGGGTTAAGACAGATGTCCTTTGTAGTTGCTCTTCTCAAGTTTTATTGATACCCCCTCTGCCTAAACATGATTGGCTTAGTGTTGGACTTATTTTTCATTTTTACATTCCTCATCTGCTTTGCTATGGTTGAACTTCCCAACTTGACACTAAAATTGACTAGCAAGGCCAATTTTGGTGATTATTATAACAAAGAACATTTGACCTCGGACAACATAAATCCATATTCTGTTACAATTAGTATTTTCTCATGATCGGACCATATGGTCTACTCACTGTTCATAATGATCATGCATGTGTGCAAGCCAAGCATGCATATAGTTGTGGTCAACGGGATTAGCACCTCTGAATATTAAGTACACCATGTAAAAGTTTGTCTGAAATAGTGTTTAGTGATACTGCTTGGTATTACTGCTTGCAAAATGTAAAACAATGCCAGAACATGATTAATGGAATCGGCTGTCAAGTTTGAGACAAAGGACAAAATCTGATTTACATGTGACTAGTCAGAAATGATACTCCCCTGTCCCAACTTTGTCAGTGCTCACATGGCTTTAGTCAGCCTATGAATGGTGGAGTTGATGCTTAAAAAAACTACTTTTATTCCCTATTCCTTGTTCACAATGGCAAAGACAAGAAAGCTTTCTGAGCAGACCAGAAACACCATTATCACCAAGTAGAAGTCATCTAAAGGGTAGAAGACTACTTCCAAGGACCTTGGCATCCCAGCTTCAACACTTCGAAATGTTATCAAAACGTTTGCTGCTCATAGAACAGTTACAAACCTTCCAGAACTCCTTGTTGGAAAGGGGAAAACTAAAGAGAGAACCCTACGAAACATGGTTCAAAATATGACAAAGAAACCATGTACAACTACAGGCTGAGCTGGAGACATCTGAAGTGATGACTTGAACCCATGTCATATGCCGCACACTGGACACAAGGCTCTGTGAGGGAAGGCCGAGGAGGATCCTACTATAAGGGATTCTTTCACTTCTGGCTATTGATCCAATCCTTAATATAGGCTATCTATAGCAGACTGGCAGGTCATTTACTTTAAAGGAACTCATCATCAGGCAACACTAGCTGAGGCCACTGCCCAATGTATGGAGCTGTCTGCTTCTAGTAAAAAGGCAGCTGCATATACACAATGTCTAGCCTGGATAACAGTTTATCACTGAGGATCCCGAGAAGCGGACCCCGCCAATCTGCTACTGATGACCTATCCTACAGATAGGTTATCAATAGGCAGAAGTGGGAGACTTTTCCAAGAGTTACAAGTGTTAGGGAAGGTGCCCGTAGTCCTGTCCATGTCATATCATATGTCTATTCTTTATTTCTGCTTAGAAAAGACTGCATGTATGTTGGTAGGTAAACTTTTTTGTTGGATGTATTTGGACACGCTATTAAAATATCCTAATGATACAAACGTCTTATAATAAATCAGTTCAGCAAGAATACACACGCTTTTAACAATGCATGGGCAAAATTAGCATTTAAAGGGGACAAAAGGTGGCATCTAATAGGGTATGTACAAGGGGCAAAAGGTGGCGCACAAAGATCGGTGACATCATCGCTGAGGTGTTCGCATTTGGCTCATTATAAGCGTCCTTCTATGATGAAAAATGCAAAGATAGAAAGAGGGGCCCACTAAGATACTATTGCCCAAGGGCCCACATAAACCTGGAGTTGGCCCTGCATACAAATTTTTGTTAAATTAATGTTATTGGAATTAGCCCTCGTAGGTAATCCATAGAGCTATAGTTAAAGGGATTTCAAGGATTAGAAAAAAGGGGACAGCTGTTTACCCCAGAAACAGCGCCATACTTGTTCATGGGCTCTGTCGGATATTACAGCTCAACCACGTTCACCTTAACGAGAATGAGTTGCAATACCAGACAGGCCATGGACAGCCACATTGCTTTTCTTAAAAAAACACAGACCCTTTTTCTAATGCCGGACCACCACTTCTATTAAATATTTTGTCTAGACAAAGAATTAGCCAATGCCTTGCATTTTTCTTTGCAACGCGTTTTCATTATAAAGCCAGAAGACAATTATTAGCGAAAATTCCCATAAGAAAGATATTGAAAACAGGCATGTGAGAAATAAAACCCCAAATGACATTCTACAAACTCTTAGCCTTGTTACATTGATCCACTTTCATACTTAAATGATTATCCGTCTGCAGGACAGGTTTCTAAGTACAAGGTTTATGAAATATTGATATAAGCGATGTGGCTGGAAGTTTTGTGGTCGGTTTGAAAAGTTCCATTTGAAGAATTTATTTTCCACTCCAGGTAAGTAAATGTATATCAAGAAAAATAAAGGTCATCTAAACATGAAGTGTTTGGTCTTTTATACTTGAACCGAAACCTTGTTCTGTATGTTGAGGAGCAAGAGCCCGAAACAGTCTGTCTACAAATGGGTCGGTCTTCCTTTTGGAGGAGATTCGGATTTGACTGATATAAACTCATTTATAGTTGCTGGAGATGTTTTATAAATAACATTTTAAAAATAGTCATTTTTAACAAAGACGCAGAATGGACTTTTGGTCAATACTCCTCTTTGAAAGCACAACAGTAAACTTTTTAGTTCAAGATGGCTGATAAAATATTGCTAGAACTTTTACTCAGCTAGATACAGATTTGCATAGGAATGGAAGAAATTAAGTAATCAAGAGGAAATGCTATAAAAGAAATGTACTTGCATGGAAACCCCCCTATTGCTCCAGCGTGCACTGGTGGTCCCCATCAGACTTTGTTATTTTACTGACATGCAGTTTTCCACATGACCATTGCTGCCATCATTGGCCTCAGCAGTCTCGCGCCATAGGTGCTAGTGTCACCTTTGCGGCCAGTGATTGGTTGCAGTGCTTATGTGGATGTACAGTTTGTCATCGCTGCAGGAAAATAAGCAAAGCCAAGCGGGAAGTAAAGAAGTATTGATACTGGAACGGCATCTCATATATAGTAAGTGTAGGGTAGTAGATATTATGTATATTGGCAGCTTACCAATATACATTGAATGATAACTACATTAGGAACAGCTGATTTATGATCAGGAACGTGGTGCCACGTGATGGCTGCATCATGACCTGCTGTCAGAACATGTTCTGACCTCTTCTTTGTGCAGCAGAAGGCAACATTTGGCAGTCATGGGTTAATGTGCTAACGTGAGTGACTTTGACCGCGGGTAAATAATTAGTGCCGAGAGGTGTGGTGCCAGTATTTCTGAAACATTTGCACTTGTTGGCTGTTCCTGAACCATGGTATCAAGAGTGTTCCAAGACTGGTTCAACCATAAATAGACATCCAATAGAAGATCACATAGCAGCAGGTCAAATGTGGTGGATCCTAGTTGCGAGCGTCGGGTGGAACATCTGATAACTCTGCAATAATGTACCACAGTGGACCAACTGGTCCTATCGTCCTATGTAAAAGCACCCTAAGATAATTATCAGGTCTTCGCCGTTCACTTGTTTTACAATGCCATGCCCCCTCACCTCAGAAGCCTTCTTCCTGCTGCTCCATCCTGAACAGGGCTGCAAATAGATGGAGTACATTATGTGTCCTCCTCCATTAGCGCCTCCCGCTTTGTACCAGTTTTCTGCCTGTCTGGATCGGTGTCCAGAAAATAATCTGTCCTAGGCACAGTGCATCTTAATGGGAGGTACTGATCGATGGGGTTGCATGTGCCCCTCACTTGGCAACTATTTGTAGTTTGGAATGTAGGCGCTATAAGAAAGAAGACTTTTGTGACAATAAAACCCGAAAACAATGTACAGCTGCTAATTACATTATATTAATAGGTTACCAACATATACAATATCTGCTGCCCCACGTTTGTATATAAAATGGATAAACCCCTTACATAACTTCTACACAACTGCTTTAATATAAGTTGATTCCGCACAAGATCTAACAAGCTTTATAAATTGTTAAAGTATGTTTATATGCAAAGATAGAATAAGTCTGAGCAAACTATACATTGACTTGTACTGGCCAAAGTCATGTAGAGCTGTTAGTTTGGTCATGCAGGGGAAATGTGCGGCCGCCCACAGCTTCCTACAAATGAGACAGCCCAAAATTAATTCTAAGGCACGGGTCACAGTGTGCCCACAGTTAAAAATAGATTGGTACCATAAAATGCTGCTAAACTAGTATTTCAACCAAGAACTATAAATATGCATGAAGTGTGTGGCTTTACCACCCTTGGATGACAGTACAATCCTCAGCTTCTTGCTCTTGATATCACACTGTTCGTATATATCTGATACTAGTCTTTGTCCACACAGACAGGCATTGCCAGATTTCATTATGCACTAATACATTTAGATAATTAGTAGAACCACTTTTATCATCCTGGATCAGTTGATGTTACATCTACCTTCTGAGAGAAAACAGATACAAAATAGGAATACAAAAGTTCGGCCTTCTCAGCATCATTCTTAACCAATTCATTATTTTCATCTTGTAAACATCTTATAGCATCTTGGACTTTTCTCTTGCTTTTGTCATACCCCCAAAATACATTGTTATTGCTTTTGGCCTCTTTTGCAATGTTTCAATTCATTATTAGCTTTAGCTTTTCTGACACTTGCCCTACAGTTTCTGCAGACCGCATTATATTCTTCTTGAGATATTTCCCCCTCTTTCCATTTGATAAACATATTTTTCTTCTTTTTCAACATGTGTGCAAGTTCTGTGTTCATCCATCCTGGTCTCTTTAAATGCTTCCCATCCTCCTTATTTAGGGATTGTTAACGATTGTGCTTTGAGAATCTCATTTCATAATATTTTCCAACCTTCTTGGACATTTATATCTTTAAGAACATCGATCCATTGGATCCTTCCTACCTTCTTTCTGAGGCCGGCTTCACACAGACGAGGGCGATATCGTGCTGTGAAACATGTGAAACGCCTGGATGCGAGGAGCTTTCACGTAAAAACAGCCTTGCATCACTGTGGGGAATCCCTCTAGCCACGGCTGAAAGGGATTTCCCTACTGCAGCTGAAGGGATTTCCCTGCTGTGGCTGAAGGGATTTCCCTGTTGTGGCTGAAAGGGATTACACCTGTCACAGACACAGCAGAGGAGTTCTTCCATTGTTTTTAATGGGGCCGGCGCTGCTGCCCCCTGCCCCATTGAAAACAATGGGCGATATCACAGAAAGATAAAACATGCTGCGATTTTTTCATCACACAGCATCGCAGATGGAAATGAAACTATAGAAAATCATTGGTTTCATAATTTTGCGCTTTCACTCACTCTTGCATTGCGCGAAAATTGTGCAATTTTCTCGCCAATGTAAGGCCAGCCTGAGTCATTAAAATATGCCCTTCTGAAATCCAACCTTGAGGTCTGAGTCTTCTCAGTTCTTCCTCCCCTTGTTATCCAGAATTCAGGGATAGCATGATTACTGCCTCCTAAGGTCCCAGCCACCCTTCCTTCCTCATCCATCCGCTCCCTGTAGGTAATTATTAGGTCCAAGATGAAACAACCTTACTTGTGGGCTTTATTACCTTATTGTGACCTCATTGTGCATGTATGATGAAGTTGATTAAACCCAATACCCTCATGAATTCAAATTTTCTTCAGTGTAAGTATGAGTTTGCTATTTAAGCAATTCTCGTTATTTAGTCCTACGGTCTCAATAATTTACTTTACGTATCGTTAGTTTTTTTATGCCTTTAATACGGAGTTATTTCACAGATTATAGACTGTCACATGCTATCAGACACCTGAAGAATAACAGTCACCCCATTGCATGACCCCTATTTTATGATTTGTTATGACCAAAACAACCTTTAATTGAAATATCCCGAAGTATAAAAGGTCTTCATTGTCAGCTTTGTTATCTGTGTATGAGCTGAATATATTTACTATAAATAATTGCTGTATGAGTGTTTTCTATACTGGTCAATAATAGAACATAAGTGAGCATGAGGGAAAGTTGTAGTTTGGAACAAAGTGCTCACAGACATCAAGATTTGTTGTACAATGGGTGAACCCTTCCTAAAATGATATCTTAGCCCTTCATAAAATGCTATTCTTAAAAAGAAACCGCAATAAAATCTACTAGACCTACAAGACCCCATTTACACTGACAGATGATCGCTCAAAAGTCGCTTAAATGACAGTTTGAGTGACAGTTTTGAGCGATCATATTTCCATAGTCTATAGTAGCTAAGTAGCTAGTAAAGAGCTGTGCAGGCGGAGCGGGACACTGCCGCTATCACTCGGCAAACAATACAACTGTTCTGCATAAGCAAACAGCTGTATTGTTCTTCGCAATTACAGCTCGCGTCCCGCTGTGAACTACCAGCGGGACATGAGCTGAAAGAATCTTATCAGCGCTGCCAATGTGATAACAGCCTGCATCGCTTATAAGAGTTCATCGCTCGATTCAAGAAAACTAAAATTGAGCAAGAAACGACTCGTGCACGAAAACGGCAGTTTGTCTGTGCATTTAGACGCAACGGTTATAGCTCAAAAGATGGCTTTCAGCGAATTTTGAGTGAGAATTGTTGGATCTAAATGGGCCTTTAAATACAAACTGAAGAGTGGTTGTTATGTTTGTGGACATGTGAGAAGATAGTTAATAAATGATGTTTACACAATGCTAAAAACAAACATAGGGAAACGTGTTATATGTATAAACTCAGTTATTTTTTATGTCGGAAATTTTTTTAAATCATTTCTTTGGTCATTTCTCCACATCATATCCTAATCATTTCTTGTATTCAAACAGCATTTTCAAGAGAAGCCCTCTAAAAACAAATGTATATTCCAATGCAAAGAATTAATGCAGGCATTTTTACTGGGCTATGGTGGCGAAGGGGTTAATGTAAACTTCTCTAATGGTCAAAGGTGAGAAGAGCATTAAAGCCTTCCCCACAGATCAATAATTGACACACAGGTTTGTTTTTCCCTAATCATTGGCCCATCTGAATAGGCTAGCAATCAACAGCTCATTCGTTAGCAGCACGTGTAAACAGGAGGATGTGGTGCCAAAGATTGTTTGTCCCCATATGATCAATTTGTCACATGTGAATGACAGTAATGGTCACTAATCGAAATGATATGATGGGCGCTCAGTATAACAGGCAGAGAATCAACCTGTGTGAAAGGGCCCTTAGTTGAGATATTGCTGACCCAGTAATGTTATCATCACAGGATAGGGAATAACTTTATGATCATTGGGGTCCAATTGTTGGGACCCCCATAGATCCAGAGAATGATGGTGCTGAAGATCCCTGCATGAATGCATGCCATCTCTCCATTCATTTCAATAACAGTGTCGGAGATTGCTGAGTGCTTGTACTTATGTTGGGACCTTAAAGACCCCCATTCCCAGGTTTGGTGGAGTGTCAATGGTCGGATCCCCATAAATCATAAAGTTGTCCTTTATTCTGTGGATAGGGGATAACTTTATATCTTAGCACAACCCCTTTAAGGGCCTTTTACACAACCCGATTATCAGGCGAGAACATTTGCCAATGCTCCGTTTGCCCATTCATCAAGCCATATGAAAGGACAAATCATTAGCTGATAAGTGAGCAAATGCATGTTGGTTGGCTGCACATCTCCCCATGTAAACAAAGAGATGTGCAGCCAACTAGTGTCAGCTCCCTGAGGGACAAACAAGTGTATGAATGATCTAATGTAGCCTGAATTGGCCTGTGTAAAGGCAGGGTAGACGAGTGCCAATCTCATTGATCAGCACTTATCATTGGTGCTACATATATGTATGTAAAAAGACGCCCCAATAAAATACATGTGTGTAAATGACCAACTCAGACCAATTTCATCATCTGCAAGATCCACCTGATTGGTCAGAATTTTGTGTGCATAAACCCAAGTGATCTTGCTTAAAGCCCCATTCTCTGCCCGTTGTAATGAGCACCGATAAGCCAATAGCGTACATCTTATTACTAGTTCACACATGCAATGGATTGCTAATATGCAGATGAATGATCATTAATAGGATTCTTTGTCCACATTTAGATTTGTCAGCAGCACAGCCCTTGTTTATACAGGGATTTTACATTTTGATGTGTGCATAACCTATCCGATCAGCCAAAAAAAGAATGTTTGCTTGTTTGTCAGCCATCTGCCAGCATATTCATACGAGCCAACAATTGGGCAAGTGAACTTTTATATGAATGTTCATGTCCAATCATCACCTCATTTAAAAAGGCCTTAGGTATAGGCTTTATTGGTAACTTCCCTAGTGATCTAAGATAATGAAAGTATTAAAGAGGTTGTCCCACTTCTTGATGCTTTGCTGTAGGAAGCAGACAGCTCAGTACATTGTACAGTAGCCCAGGTTGGTACTGCAGGCTGAGTCTCATTCACTTCAATAGTACTCAGCCTGCAGTACCAATTCTGACCACTACGCAATGTACGGAGCTCTCTGCTTCCTGCAGCTAAATGTTGAACAACCCTTTTAATGGTAAAACCGTGGTGGTCTAAGGTGATGAGGGGGTTATTATAACATCACTTGTAGTCTAAAGGTTAAAAGCTTGTTCTCCTGTAGTTACCCATGCTTCTAAATTCCAGTACCAATGCTGTCAAATGGTCTGCCCCATGCTTATTCTATTCCACTTCATTTCCATGACCTGGCCACACACAGCAGGAAGCAAAGTGAACTGTGTGGCCATTTAACAGCTACACAGTTCTCTCTGATTGGGCAGAGAGCGCCGAGTAAATGGACAAATTGCCTGAAGACTACAGGTGTTGACAGTAGAATGTTCCACTAATAGTTTTCTACTTGGGGTCATGTCCTCGGCGAGGAAGCAGAGAATTACACAGTCTAATATTAATCCAAGTTCATCCCTCTTTATTTTGCTGCTGTGTTGTAATGACTATTAAAGAAATCATCAAAATGCCAATTACCAGGAGTGTTACTGAAGGGGGTGAGGAGGTAACAGTCACATCTGGGAAATGGTGCCTAAGGAGCCCCAAAGCTCCCCCTCTGCCAGATAAGAAGACGTTGGTGTTATAAATGGTACATGATAGTTGGGGGGCTTGTTACAGTTTTTGCACTGTGACCCATGGGCTACAAGTCATGCCAATAATCTGCAAATTGCTGCACGCCAGCCATGGCATTTGTGTGGCATCACCCTCTAAAGAATGCGGTGGGAAAACTGCATTTTCAAATCTTGACTTCGGTTTCCTACAGCGATAGTTTTAGAAACTTATCTTAGCACTGTGTCTTAAATAAGAAAAAGGAAACCACAACTTGTGACTGAGGCAAAAAGTGTTTTGTGTATTTTTTGCTTTAGGACCCAGCTCTGCAGCTGTGTGTGAATTTACTCTTGGGTCTCCTTCACGCAGACGCTTTTTACCGCGACTTTCAGCGCCGCAACTTTCGAGTGATGTCTGTTCTATTTTTGAGCACTTAGTGCTCCTGATCAATGATGAGGAATGTTAATAGCCGGTGATGCTGCAGTCGAAAACGACAGTAGAACACGGCAAAGTGTTCGGTGGTCCCAAATGACCCCCCTTGATGAGATCACTGAGTGCCGTTGGTTTGCCTTGGCAGCTGGGAGCCTTTTGAAAGCCCCTGGGGCTGCTATTGAGAATGGCATTTAAATGGTTAACAGCTGCGATCAGCGGGAGTGCTGATCACAGCTGTTTGGGCCTGTGTCAGCTGTAAGAAAAAGCTGCCACCAACATTGTATAGAGCGGAATTGGCTCCCGATCCCCCTCCATACAAACTCCGAACCTCAGTGACTTAACTGTTCATCATACAGCATTAAGGGGTTATGGTTTAATGCACAGTTGGGGGCCACATAAAATGAAGCGGCGGCTAGATTCGGGGGACGGGTCTTGTGTTTTGACATGTGTGTTCTAAAGAATATGGCATAGATACCATTCAAAGCTGTTTATATTTCCATCTGCTTGCTTCATCATAAATGCCAGAAACAATAGCTAAGCATGCTGGGCCATTTTTTTCCCCAAACTGGTGGGACAATTTGTCCCAATCCTCTTATACAGAGGCTGGCGTTCCCAACCACCGTTTTCCATTTTTGCAGGCGTCTCCATATCTTTGGACCACCCTACCAGTCAGTCTAAATATACAATTTGTGAAACATTAAAATCAATCATTTCCAATTTGGTCCCTCCTGATCCAAGATCCTGGTGACAACAAGTGCATCAATGTGCTGCCTAGGGCATAATGACCTTGTAGACATCAATGTACACAGCCCACCCATAGATTACGTACTCTTGACACCCACGCTACAACATATGTTAAAGAAAAACCACAGTGGTCTCCTTACAGCTGCAGTCCTCAAAAACTCATTCCAGGGATTAAATGCATGTAATTGCAAAGCTACTTAACCGGTTCTGCCAATTTACATGCATACAACACAAAATCAGTACAGATCCCCTCTGAGAATCTACCTGCACAGTAACTACGCTTCGCCTCACCTGTGATAATGTTCTTAATGTCTTCAGGTAGCAGTGGAGTCATTGTCAGTGGCTAGTTATCCCTGTATGAAGCGATATTTCGACACCGAATAGCTGGCAATGAGGCTCGCAGTTTGTACTGTATATGAAAACAGGGAAGTAAATACAGAGAGGAAGAAAGAACAAGCTAATGTGTGTTTGCACAGTTGGAGGAAGTAGCTGGACAAGTCAGCCGGTTTGTCCTCACCTCCTCCCCCCGAGCCAAAAAGCACATAATTGTGCAATGGATTACCGAAAACTATTTTCCTGTACTTCGAAAGTCATTATAAGTATCAGACAGATATTTAAACTTCTTGAAAAAAAATCTCTAGTATATAATATGATGAAAACAACATATGCGTCTAACATTAGAGATGTAAACGGACCTATGTTCTGTTGGAACGCCCATGATCATTATTTACGTCACCTTATAAAAAAGTGTGAGAGAACACACAAAAAGTCCTGGAAGGAAGTTTCACAAGTGCAAAAGGAGAAGGGTCTCTGGCATTGCCTAACCCTCCAAGCCAGAAGGCACTATATATGCAGGGTTAAATGCTAACGTTTTGGGGCATTTCCTGTACCCTGGATATATTTTAGGGCTCAGTCAGACGGGCGTTTTTACGTGTGCATGTTACTTATGTTTGCGATCTGCATCTATTAAGAACCATTCCTTTTCAATGGCAGCGGTCATATGCCAAATATTTTTTTTTGTGCACAAAAATGTGCAGCGGTAAATATAGGGCAGCTGATTTTAAAACGCAAGTAACTGCGGCATCCGTCTTTTTTGGATGTGGAACCACTGGATGCTGTCACATTCTGGGGTTTCACCTTGTACTCAATGGGGCCAGCAGTGCCAACCCCATTGCGAACATACAGTGAAGATCGCGATCCTCTGGCACAGCTGTGATAGTTGTGGCACAGGAGCATGATGTTTTCCCATTGAATTCAATGGAGCCGGCGCTACAGCCGGCTCCATTGAAAGCAATGGGCTGCTGGCAAGCTTTGCAGTGATTTTCGGGGAAGGGCTTTAAAAATAAGCCCTTCCCTGAAAATCATTGCTAAAATGTGTAAAAAATAAAAAAATATATATACTCACCTCTCTGCAGCTGCAGGGGCCCAGGCGCATCAAGTCGGATCCAGCTATTAAATGACAGCTGAGAGCTGCCTCTGATTGGTCACAGTGCTCAGCCAATCAGAGGCAGCCCTTTCAGCAGGCGGAGATTTTAAATCCTAAGAAATATGGACAGAGAATACACCCATGTGAATGGGCCCTAACTCATTTATATAGTGCATACATATTTCGCAACACTATACATCACTTTACACAGGGTTTTGCCCCCGTTGGGGCTCAGAATGTAAACACACTGATTTGTATGTTTTTAAAATATGGTAGGAAATCTAGGCAAACATAAAAACTGCATATTGTTGTCCTTGCAACCAGGACTCCAGCGCTGCAAGGCAAATATGCTAACCACTGAACCACCATATCAAAGCTTCTGCTAAGGCTCTAAAGTGGATATGCAAGGAGTTGCAGGTGGTTTAAGAGATCTGATGGCCATGCACTCACTCACTGACCCTAGATCACTGGGAGGATCCTATAAGTGCAACACATCTCAGAGTTACAGCACTGGCACATAAAAAAAACCCTCAAGCAAAAACAAGCACAGTAAATATAGTGAACCGACTAAATGAACTCAATCAAGGTTGTGTCTTATTATCAAATAAACCAACCTAAGGGCTCCTTCCCACGGACGGAAATCCGCTGCGTTGCCCGCAGCTATTTATTTCTATTGAACCTAATAGCACAATGCTTACGGTGCGGAATTCTACCGTGGAATTCCGCACCATAAAATCTCCCGTCCTCACCCGCGGAATGCTCTATTTTCTGCGGGTGTACGCGCGGACGGCTTCCATTGCAGTCAATGGAAGCCGTCCGTCACTCTATCTTTCGCTGTAGCACAGCGGAAGATAGCGTGAAACCGCTTCCCCGTCTACCGTTAGCCGCGTCATGTGACGGCGGCCGGCGCATCATGTGACGCTGTGGGCGTGTCATATGACGCAGCCAGCGCATCACGCGCTCTATTGCGCATGCGCGCCGAAGCGTCATGCGGGACATAGGACTCCGGATCCGGGGGTAAGTATTGGGGTCTCTGGGGGACGGGTGATCGGCGGCGGAGCCCGTCACGGCCGTGTGAAGCCGGCCTAATAGTTTTGTATCCGCTTACCAAGCTGGCCACCTTTGAATTCCTTAAGAACATGGCCCATTTTGAACTTCAGGACCCTATTTTTTCCCACTATGAGGGAATAACGTTTTACTACTTTACTTATTCAATCGATTCTGAGACTGTTTTTATGTATTTTATTTTGATGGCAAATTGTGGTCAATGCATTTTGCATTTGACTAGACAGAAATAGCAGTTTTCAACATTTTAATTTCTTTGTTATAACACAGATAGGGAAAGGGACTTGTTATTTGTATAGCACCAACTTATTCTGCAGCACTTTCAGGTAATTTATTTATTTCCCCCCCAGCAAGCTGGGTACTCATTTTACCGACCGTGGAAAGATGGAAGGCTGAGTCAACCTTGAGCCAGCTACCTGAACCAAGCGGGTATTGAACCTCCAACCTGCATTCTGCTGCCTTAACACTCTGCGCCACACATAGCCATACCGCACAAAGCCATAACAATGTACCATATCTCTCCTTCATCTTTGCATCATTTCTTCAACGTTTTTTATTTAGAAGCAATTTTTCAAATTTTCAAGAAATTTTCCCAAACGTTTTTTCATTCAGGCTTTGACAGGCCTGTATATTATAATCCTCCCCTAAATAACCACATTTTTGAAATTATACCCATATGAGTATTCAAAACAGCATTTAGGAAGTTTGTTAACCCATTAGGAGTTTCACAAGATTTAAAGCAAAGTTGGATTTTTTTTTGCAGATATTCAAGCTTCAAAATTCGACAGACGTTAATAGTGTCACTGCTGGCCAAATACTTGAGCTATAGGTTACAAGTGGAGTACATGGGAGCTCACTGAGTGACCGTCAATAGCAGCACCAATGGGAGAGACATGCAAGCAAACTCCAAACAGTTGACATCCCCTAAAAAGGGCACCTGGTGTATGCAAAAGGTAAGGTAAAGAAGGGCTGTTCTGATCATTGTGCAAAGGCAGAAATGCTGATCTAGTGTTAAGGTTACATCTGTAAGCTACCCTCAGAGCCTGTTACAATTGCCAGAGTGAGTTATATGCAAAAAAATTTTCAGTAAAATAAAGTAAATGCAAACCCAGTCAGAGTCTGTCGCCATTCATCTGCACTTACAGTTGGAAAACCTCTTTAATGCTACATCACCCTAAGGCCAGTTTCACATAAGGGTATTATGGGCGCACTTATGCACCCATAATGCAGATAATTATCCTGACCACGGGTCTGCTAACCCAAACTCACAGCATCATAGCAATCTATGATGCTTTGAGTTAAGATAAGTAGATCAATGGTCAGGCCAGGACAGTCGTCAGTATTACAGGTGCATAAATGTGCCTATAGTACGTTCCATGATGGCACAGCAGCTGACACACGGAGATGAAGATCTTTTTTTTTTTCTTACCAAAACAAACTTTAATAATGTGACCCAAGGCTATATTTCACTCCATAGGAGGGTATTTGCTACCATATGCAAGACACTTTAACCAAAATTCACATATATAATGCAATGCACTTCATATATCAGACTTCCCACGTAACTAACCATCGCCATCACTCAGCTTGGTGTACTTTCGGAGTTTTGTGGATCATCACTCACATCCAACATACATCACTGTCAGTGTATAACCTCATAAAATATTTTTATGTCTTTCAAACAACCAAACTCAAGAATTCAGACAGAACTCAGATGGCGTAGACAGAACTCAGATGGCATTGTAGAACTCAGGAACTCAGAATACGGACACTGAGAAATAGACTTCACACTCACACAGAATTGCAGAACTAAGAGACAGACTACATACTCACAGACAGGCATAAACCAAAGACTGCCAAGTGCACAAAACAACCACATGCATACCTGCACACCTAGCCAAATGGAACAACTATAGCATGTATGAGGTATTCGTTCGTATTTTGGCCAAGATACTTAAGCCCACGAGCCCACTTCAAGGGTCCTCGTTATCTCCTGGGTCCCTACTCTAACGAGACAACTAATTCCAGGAAACCTGCCTGCATGAAGGGCAATCATCCCAACAGGGATGACCCCGTGCTGGAACCTAGGGAGCTACCTCGTCCTAGATGATAAAGGATCCGCAGCAGGATACAGTTTACACTTCATGTATGGAAACCTGCAAAGACACTCAGAAACATGACACTGATTACATGAAAACACAAATGGAACATGCCCGCTCACACCTCATGTCTTGCCTCATACACGGACATGCAGGAAAATGACACTGTTTACACTGAACAAACTGAACTGAGTAAAGATCAGCAGCCATAGCAGAGGAGCTGGTATATATGAGCAGCAGACCTGGAGGATTTGCTGGCTGAAGCAATCCACACCCAGCCAGCTCAATCAACCCCACCTGCAAAACTGAACTGCTGGGAAAACATGTAGAACAACAGATCCCAGCAGAATGCTCTAATAGTACCTCCCCCTTAAAGGGGGGCCTCCAGAGACAATGGTACCTAATACACATGGATCTGGTGCAAAAGGACAGACATAAGAACAGGACTGTGAATAGTACCAGGGACTGGACGCCAGATTTGACAGACCACAGAATAGAAATGACAGACTGCAGAACAGGATTGCAAATAGCATCAGGGACTAGACACCTGTATTGACAGATCACGGAACAGAACTGACAGACCACAGAACAGGATTGCGAATAGCACCAGGGACAAGACATCTGAACTGACAGGCCACGAATAGAACTGACAGATCATAGAACAGGATTGACAGACCACGGAACAACAAGACTGTGACTAGCACTAGGAAGCTTGATGCCAGAACTGACAGACCACAGAAGGGAACTGACAGACCACGGAACAATGAGACTGCAAATAGCACCAGGAAGCTAAACGCCAGAACAGACCAAAGAACACCTCTTTATTCACGCAGACAGATCACAGGGCAGAAAACAGACATAAATCAAATTGACAAATGACAAATAGGACTTATCCATACGGGCCTAGCACCGCATAAGAGCATACAACACAGGAGCACACAGCGAACACGAATGACAAATAAGGAGAGGGAACAGAACTGAGGCACAACCCACACACAGGGGAGCAGAACAAACGCCACGCACACCTCCCACCTGGAGCGTGTGCATTCTGCCACAGCCAGTTCACACAGGAACTCAGACAGAGTCTGTTACGTACAGATATATGGCAACTCAAGCAGAATACAGAAACTGCAAAGTGGACACATGGAAAGACATACCACACACACACAGAGGAGGAACCCAAATGAAACTCATGACCTCCACCTGAAACAGCGTACTGTAAAGTCCTTAATACTCACGAGAGTACAATTATATTCTGTTGACACACATACCTCCCACCTAAATCACGTTTGCTCTGTTACATCTTCAAACGATCAAACTCAGGAATTCCGACAGAACTCAGATGCAGAGACAGAACTCAGATGTCATAGACAGACACAGGGTGGAAAACAGATACAAACCCAGACAGCAGACAGAATTCAAATGGCATTGCAGAACTCAGGAACTCAGACAAAATACGGACACTGAGAAACAGACTTCACACTTGCCAAACAGCAAACTCAGACAGAAATGCAAAACTGAGAGACAGACTACATACTCACAGACAGGCATAAACCAAAGACTGCCAAGCGCACAAAACACTCATCTGCATACCTGCCTACTTAGCCGAATGGAATAACAATAGCATGTATGAGATATTCGTTCATATTTTGGCCAAGATACTTAAGCCCACGAGCCCACTTCAAAGGTCCTTGTTGTCTCGTGGGTCCCTACTCTAACCAGACAACTAACCCCAAGAAACTTGCCTGCATGCATGGTGATCGTCCCATCAGGGACGACCCCACACTGGAACCTAGGGACCTACCTCGTGCTAGATAATAAAGGATCCACAGCAGAACACAGTTCACACCACACATATGGGAACCTGCGCGAACAAGCAGGAACATAACACTGATCACATGAAAACACACATTGAATATGCCCACTCACACCACATATCCAGCTACATACACAGACACACAGGATCATAACACTGTTCACACCAGAACACACACTGAACATGCCCGCTCACACCTTATTTCAAGCCACATACACAGACATGCAGGAACATGACACACTTCAGACTGAATATACTGAAAAAACAGAGGGAAGGCCAGCAGCTAAAGCAGAGGAGCTGGTATATATAAGCAGCAGACCTGGAGGATTGACTGGCTGAAGTAATCCACACCCAGCCAGCTCAATCAAGCCCACCTGTGTAGCTGAGCTGTTTGTAAAGCATGTAGAACAACAGATCCTACCAGAACACTCTAACAAATATATTCTGGTCGGTGTATAGCACCGCTACTACAGAGTGCCTTGTCAGCCCTGTCCAATATCTACACAGAACATTGCTGACTAACGAACTCAGTCAACCATATTAAGGCACAACTTTTACACCCAATATAGAAAACCTCAGTATTATCACAATCCCTTATGGGGAGGTACATTCCAGTCCATGTCAGTCCACGATAGTGTCTATAGTGTGCACACACTAATACACCAAAGACCAGTTTCATGCGTCTGACAGCTTGCTCCTTGTCCTACGTCCAAGGCAATGTTAGCATCTTCTGAGACCAAGTCCAATGCTGGAAGCAGGTCTCCCTCTTCTTCTATGCAGCATCTTCAGCCTCCGGGTCATCAGGGCCCTCTCGGTGTCCGGTCAATTAGCCATGGCTTGCACCACTCATAGTCTCTTGAGCAACTGCCTGCCCTCCCCAGCATGGGGACATGGTCATTACTGCTGTTCTCCTACACAGTGGCCTCCACCACTTTAAAGGTCTCTGCTTCTGCTCAGTGCCCTGTAGTACTGCTCTCCCTGTCTTGTGTCACCTCTTACCCAGGGCTATGTTGTAGCTCCTTTCTTCCATATGGTGCCTGAAGGGCACAGAGAAAGTTCCTGAGCATTTGGGTGTGGGCAGGTTTTAACCCCTCTTCATTTCCATACATCAGGCAACTCTTCCTAGTGGTGCTTTTCCCTCTCTTTTCCTAGTAATGCTTTTCCCTCACCTGCCCCCTGCTTCCACCTGGTGCTTCACAGCACCTGTATCCCCTCCCTGATCCCCTCCAAATTGCAACATGAATCTGGGAAGCTAGGCTAAATAAGGCTGCCTGTCCACGGGCGTTATTGCATTGCTTTCCCCGTGGTGATAATCTGGCCGCGAGGAACGTAATGCAAGCTTTCCATAGCATTGCTATGGAAAGCGCAGCGCCCCTGTCCATGGACAAAGAATCATAGCGATTCTCCGCTCGCGGGCGGCAAATCGCAGCATGCTGCAAATTGTCCGATTCTCCGTGGTCAGCCTTTCTGTCAGGTAAGCTGACCACGGAGATTCGTCTGCCGGCTCCTGCTCCCGGGCGGCAGCTTCTGTGCCGGAAATCCGCCGCGGGATACTGCAACACCCGTGGACAGTGCGGCCATCGAGCTGCCTGCCAGAGTGGCAGAGCTGCTTCAGTAAAAGGGGGAGTATGGCCCAGCTCACCCCTCTTACACAAGTGCAAGGCCTACAGTAGCAGCCAAAGCAGTAAGATGGGGCACTACATTTGGAAAGAAAGGAAGATTGCTATAAATGAAGTAAATTTTGCAAATATGACAGGCAAACCTATGAAAAGTTAAAAGATACAGCTCAATAACCATTTTACCATAGGAAATTATTACAACAGTTGTTTGAGATGCAATTCTGTATTTTCTCTCTGAAATAATAGTCCTCACTTGTAGATTGAACAATTAAAATGAATACAATGCCCAGTGAGGGTAATAGCTGTTTAAGTCCACATAAATGTAATAATAGCAAAATGAATGAATGATAAGGACCATTAGTCCCACCTAAGTGCTCATAAATAAAACATCGACCATCCCAGGGATCCTGATTAAAATGTTTATAACAATGCAGAGCAACATTAGAAGGTTGCAAAATCTAATTACTATTTAAATGGCATCTTATTGAAAATGTTTAGGTTTTACTTATCACACTATTATATTCGTCATTTTTTTAAAGAAATATGGTCTTATTACCTTCAGCAGGTTTGCAACATTTTTAAAAAGCTTTATTTACATTATATAAGACAAATAAGCATTAGACAAATATGGCTCTATTCACAGTTTCTGAGGTTATTCTTGCCATCAAAATTACCAGAACCTCAAGAGATCCCTGATTTTCAAAGCACAACTCAATGTGGACTTTTTCTAAATTGGATAGTATTAGCTATAATTTCAAACACTTTGCTGTCTCACACTGTTCTGTCCTAGTATCTCATGACTGTAGCCATTGGGGTACAAAAGAAGCATTGCGCCTGAGTCCTGGAGCCTTAAGGGGCCAAAGAAACCCTCTGCCACTTACAAATACTGGGGCCCATGCTAGGGTCTATAAAGAGATGAGCCCTCCTCAAAAAATAATACAAATATATGTATGTATACATACACACACAGAATGGACACTTTATTAGGGTCACCCATCTAGTAGTGCGTTGGACTTTCTTTAGCCTTCAGAACTATTAGCCTATTGAATGACAGCTGAGAGCTGCCTCTGATTGGTCCCTGCGCTCAGCCAATCAGAGGCAGCACTCACCCATTCATGAATTCATGAATGGGTGAGTGAGAGCTGCCTCTGATTGGTGAGGGCTGTGACCAATCAGAGGCAGCCCATTCAGCAGGCGGGGATTTTAAATCCCCGCCTGCTGAATACTACGCAGAGCAGTTCAGGAGAACTGCCGGCCAGACGCGGCTGAACTCCGGCTGCAAGAAAAAGGTGAGTATACCTTTTTTCTTTACTTTTACACATTTTAGGATGGTTTTCAGGGAAGGGCTTCTATTTTTAAGCCCTTCCCGAAAATTCATCCCGCGCTCGCCGGCAGCCCATTGCTTTCAATGGGCGAACATTGTTCTCCTTTGCCACAGCTGGAAGTGTAATACCAATGAGGCACTCCCATGAGAGTGAAGCCCACACTCCCACTTCTTGCTGATGATGTCCGTCCCATTGCATTGATGAATCAGGATCCCGAACAGCAGACAACTATCCATTAACTATTGATGACCTATCCAGAAGATAGGTCATCAGTTGAATAAACCCCAAAATAACCCTTTAATGCTCCAGTGCCCCAATGCAAAATCTGCAAAGGGCCCTTACCTGCCATGTGCCAATTATAATAGTTGTCTCTTATGTGTCAGAAAAGTTTTGCATTGCCCGCATGCAACTACCATCCCTGCACTGCCAGCACCTTTAGCATTGCCTCTAAAAACACTTGCCTTACTATCATTTTGTTGATGATCTCCAACACCATCACTGGATAGACAATATGAGGTCTTCAGGAGATCTTATATTTCTTACTTTGTATCTAGGAAAATAACTACTAGAGAATATTGGGGTGCCATCTACGCCAGCACTATTTCACGACTGGTGTAACAGATTCATCCTAGCTACAGCCTAACTCCACCAAGACCCATCGCCCGAAATGATTAACCACAAACACTTCTCAGTTTGGATAAATTGGCCACAGCAGCTATTTTATTAAAACATAACATTTACATTAAAAAAAACAGCATTTAAAAAAAAATCCCAACAAGGGGGGAGGTCCTTGAAGCCTCAAACAATTCTGTCACCTCATCAACTAGGGAAATCTTTATAATGCCCTCCACCACACCAACTGACTCGGGAGAACCAATTTCCCAACCCATGCCTCCCGCCACAAGCCAATAGATTCAGGAGACCTAAACTCGCCAAATTGCCTCTAGTCACCTACCTTCTGACTCAGAGACCCGCTCAGTGTCTAGCCATTCCAAGGCTAGACACTCCCACCATCTCTGCAGGGGCTCCGGCCTGACAGAGCCAAGAGGCGACAGACTCACCAAATAATCAGTAAAGGGAGAAGGTAGCTATCCAGCACCTGCCTTCCCCCCATTCCACTTTTCTGCTGACTCCAAGAACCCCCCCCCCCAACCGCTACCATGATGATATCGCACAACCTCCCACCTTCCCCGTACCATAAAAGAACCCCATAAACTTTCAATAGGGCAGGCATGTAGGACTTCCTTGCTGTCTTGCTGTACATCCTGCTTCTTCTCCAAGTGCCGCTCTGCTCCAGGATGAGGCTCCTCCTTCTAATTAACCCCTTTCTCCCTGTTAACCCTGTTATGTGCTGCCTTCTAATACAGCCCTGCGGGCCTCTGCTGACGCACATCTATATGAGGGGGTGCTGATAAGTCTTCGGCTTTGTGTTCTTCTTTGGTTCTATGGTAACGAATGTTACATCACATGAAAGTCTTATGTGTCTAATATATGTTTTCATAATTTTGTGTTTGTAGCTTATGGCAAATGTGATCTAGGCACGCGGGAAAACACAATGGCGGAGTCTAAGGTGATATTCACAGCAAATGAGAGCAGAGGAGTGATAAAATTCTTGTTTCTGCAAGGAAAGTCCGTGAGGGATATTCATGGTGATATGTCGCAGACATTGGGGGATCCATGCCCTTCATATTCTACAGTTAAGAACTGGGTTGCCAAATTTAAAACGGGTCACTTCAGCACCAATGATGAGGATCGTCCTGGACGACTGAGAGAGGTTGTTGTTCCGGAGATCGTCGATGCTGTGCACAGCCTCATACTGGAGAATTGGCCAATTTCAGCTAAAGGAATAGCAGACATCATGGGGATTTCTCGTGAACGTGTTAGTGTCATTATCCATGAACATTTGAACATGAAGAAGCGATCTGCAAAGTGGGTCCCCAAATGTTTGACAACAGATCAGAAAAGCATGCGAGTGAAAACTTCCCGGTCCATTTGTCAGCGTTTCCGGACTGATAAGAACTTCCTGGATCGACTGGTCACTATGGATGAGACCTGGATTTATTTGTATGACCCTGAAACCAAGGAGCAGTCAAAAGAGTGGAGGCCCAGTGGTTCTCCTCACCTAAAGAAGTTCAGGGTGCAAAAATCAGCCACTCAGGTGATGGCGCCTGTGTTCTTGGATAGGGAGGACATACTGCTAGTGGACTACCTTCAAAATGGTTCCACCATCAATGCAAGGTATTACATTGAACTTTTGGACCAATTGAAGGCAGCTCTGAAGGCCAAAAGGCGTGGCAAGCTGTCCATAGGAATCTTGTTCCTGCAAGACAATGGCTCAGCTCACACTGCAGAAGCGACTACGGCAAAACTGGTGAAGCTAGGCTTCCAGCTGGTTGACCACCCACCTTTTTCACCAGATCTAGCTCCCTCCGACTATCATCTGTTTCCAAACCTGAAGAAAAACCTTAAAGGTACCAAATTTCACACCATTTTTGATGCTATGGCTGCTACAGATGACTGCTTTGAGGCACAACCGAAATCCTTCTTTTTGCAAGGCTTACAGAACTTGGAATACCGATGTAAGAAGTGTGTTGGCATCAGTGGAGAGTATGTGGAAGAAATGTAATATTTCACCTTCCTATCTCATTTCTTTCTGGGTAAAGTCAAAGACTTATCAGCACCCCCTCGTATATATTTAATTGGCACTGTAGTACATCAACCTGAAGTAGAGTATAAATCAATGCATTTCCATTTGATTACATTTACAGAGCTTACTATATGGGTTATTACATTTTACCCAGAATGCAATATAAGAGTTGCGTTTTTGCCTACAAATTCAATATGATCAGTTTCACCCAGCAGGCCTCCATCCTGTCCCTTAGAGCTCAGCTCTACCGTTACTTGCTCTCAGTATGTTTTATGCTTTACTTCCATTTAAGAATTTCAGAGAACATGTTGTCAGCGTGATCTTTGTGTTTTCTCAGCTGTCTTCATTTGTAATGTCTCCAACCTTATAAGAGATCTTTGTAACCCCAAAAATAGTTTTCAGAAACAAAAGCTGATGGGAGACGCTACAAAAGCAATGTGAGATGTTAGAACAAAATCTTTACAAACAGGAAAAGAAAACATTTGAAGCACACGTTCTGCGCTAATTACCGTCCACCGATACAATATCTATGAGCGCAGCAATAATACAGTTTACAGTTTAGGAAAGGAAACCGAAGTGTGTTGTTAATTTGCTTGCAATTATCCATGAAAATTGATTTTTCTTTCAGTCTTTAACTTCTGACATCTTTGCCCTCTTCTCTCTGGCCTGTGTTTTGCTAGCACTGTGATAATAAATGGGGAACTTTAGTAAATATCTTTGTATCCTACTGTAATTATTCATAATAATTTCCTAATGAATAGCTCATTTCTAGACCTGGACAGGGTGTAAAATAATATTGCTATATGCATACCTTCCACAGTTTCAGATGCCCAGAGAGGGACATCAATCTAACTATACAAAACTGCTTCTTCCTTCTCCTCTAGGTTCTCAGCTGTGACTAACAGTCGAGGACACAACCTTCTTCTGCTTGATTGCAGGAGCAGAGGCTTAAAACCCACGTGGTATTTCTGCTATCGGGCGGAATTAAAGCCTAGGACCAAGCGCCGTAAATTTACAGTGCTTGGTCCTTAAGGGGTGAAGGTCCAAGTTGCGGAAAATCATGAATTTAGACACAAAGAGGCTAATTTACTAATACTGTCTAAAAGATAGATCCAAATTCAGTATAAAAGTACCCCCGCGCTCCAGAGCCCAGGAAACGATAAGCAGCTTATTGTATTCTTCAAACATTTATTGCAACGCGTTTCGGCGGAACATACCCTCCTTTCTCAAGCAACTGAATAGGCCTCATAACCGCGGACTCATCACGGCCGCCTCCCCGTCCCTTTCCTTCCAGCCCGGCTCTACACCGGACCCTCCATTATCCTCCTCTTGTTAATCCAGAGTCCAGTTTCTGAACACTGACATGTTCAGTGTATGTGTAGGTTTCCAGAAATCAGGTGTGAACAGTCCTGTTCTGTGAGTTGGTGTGAGCTGCGTCCTGTCCTGCTGTGGATCGTTTGCCATTCCAGGGATAGGTAGGTCCCTAGGTTCCAGTGCAGGGTCATCCTCATTGAGACGATGGCCCTGCTTGCAGGCAGGTTTTCACGTGGTGGTTGTCTCCTTAGAGATGTCTGCCCGTGCGTTCAGTACACAGTCCTGCCTTTGGTGTTCAGTGTGCATTTTGTGTAGGCTTATGGCATTTGTGTGAATGCCGTCTTGCGTCCATGCTGAGGCATGGTACCCTGGTGGTGCGCGAATGTAACACTTACATTGGATTAGTTACATGGGACAGTTGTATGTCTCCACTGTCATGGTCTACATCTCGTGAAACTACTGCATACACAGTTGATTTCATGAATCTCTCCAGAGCAGGAAAGAGATGAACTGTGTATGCACTACTTATGTTACTTGCGGCGAATGTGCGAGTTGTAGACAGGGGTGGCATCCTACAACACTAGCGCAGAGCGGGCAGTGTGTGGGGAGGCACGCAGGTCCCTCAAGACAGTGCAGCCAGCAGTCCAGCTTTCACATCCATACATGGCTATGGGGAATATTACTATGCCAATATCCCTACTTTTACAGATTTTGTTCATGTTTAGCCACGTGCTTTGCCCCAATGCTATCCTACATTTTATCTCTGGCATAGATCCTCCATCCTAGACAATTTTCAAACCAAGGAAGATGAAGCCTTGCATACATTCTATGGCCTCGTTGCCAAAAACTGACTTTTAGAACTGTGTAAAATTTGTATACCCCGGATAATATCATCTTAAATATTTGCCTACTGATTTTCAAAAAAGGACTGGGCTTCACAGGATGAGAGCCCACCCGCAAATTTACTGCAATTTACGCGAGTACCTGGTGTAAATTATAGCACAAATCCACTGGGGTGCATTTGTCTGTCTGATTTGCAGATTTCAGAGATGTGCTTAAATTATTAAGAGCTGGGCTCCTCTTAAAGGGGTTGTCCCGCGCCGAAACGAGTTTTTTCTTTTTTCAACCCACCCCCCACCCCCCCGTTCGGCGCGAGACAAACCCGATGCAGGGGTTAAAAAAGAACACCGCACAGCGCTTACCTGAATCCCCGCGCTCCGGTGACTTCTTACTTACCTGCTGAAGATGGCCGCCGGGATCTTCTCCCTCGGTGGACCGCAGGGCTTCTGTGCGGTCCATTGCCGATTCCAGCCTCCTGATTGGCTGGAATCGGCACGTGATGGGGCGGAGCTACCAGGAGCCGATCTCCGGCACGAGCGGCCCCATTCAGAAAAGAAGAAGACCCGGACTGCGCAAGCGCGTCTGATCCGGCGATTAGACGCTGAAAATTAGACGGCTCCATGGAAACGAGGACGCTAGCAACGGAGCAGGTAAGTGAATAACTTCTTATAACTTCTGTATGGCTCATAATTAATGCACAATGTACATTACAAAGTGCATTATTATGGCCATACAGAAGTGTATAGACCCACTTGCTTTCGCGGGACAACCCCTTTAATAATATTAAGACAGGCTTAGGAAACACCAGTCTTTGTATATGCCTCCCTTAGTTCACTGCAGAGTCTATAATGTGTTATGAATTATGTCATTGTATGGCTTTTGACCCAGGCACACCTTGCTTGTTGGTCAGCGCCGCTGCGGCACTCCGGCTGGTAGTCATCGTTATGGTGACCGGACATCCCAAAAGGCTGTCCAGCTTGGGGGGCCCTGGGGAAAGCCGGACACAGGGTCCCAAAGCAGGGCTATCATGCCTAAATTGGGACATCTGGTCACCTTAGGTTAACTTCAGCAGGCCTGGACTGGTAATCAGCCTAGTCGAGTAGTTTCCCAGTGAGCCGGTCACTCAGTGGGCTAGCCATCACTGCCAAAGATCAAACCGCAATGATAATACCAGCCCTGTTACAGAGCCTAGAATGGAAAATGAAGGACCTGTGATGGTATCATAGTCACATGACCATCACAGCTCCTTCACCATGTAGATAAATGGCAGTCTATAGAGGTAAGAGCGTATAGAGCTCTACCTCCATCTCCAACATCACATGCAAATCTAAGGGGAGAGGTAAGTAGGGACAATGCCAGTGTCATGGTAGGAGGAATGAATAGGGGTTAAATTGCTGCTGCCGGTAGAGGAAGGGTGGGAGGGAAGAGGTTAAAGTGCTGCTACCAGTGGGGAAGGGGTGGTGTAAAATGTTGTTGGCATTTGAGCTACACTGTCATGTTGGGTGCCACTGGAAGGGTAATTCATGCTGTACTGTGGTATTCATCTGGCGTTTCTCGGCTTTTCATAACTAAGATGGGAAACCGTTGCTATAGTTACCAGCCACTTGGCCGCTGCCTACGAAAGCAGCTCAGTTCTGCTTGCATAGAAGTGAATGGGAGCTACGGAAACAGCATGGCACAGCGCGCTACTCTGTTTCGAGGAGTTGGTGCTGAAGTGCTCAGCTGTTTCCGACAGGTGGTTGGAAACAGAGGGCTGGGTAAAGCGGAGATGGGAATACCCATGAAAGCTGCAGTATGGTATGTGTTTGGCACTGTTGATGTGATATGTTGTGTTGTACTGGGGTATTTGCTACTGTAGGGACGATATTTTGTGCTGCACTCTGGTAGTTTTTTGGCGCTGATCGGGTGACATTTTGTGCTGCACTGTGGTATTTGATACAGCTAGGGGCTGGTAGTATGTGCGCTGCATGGTGACCTTTGTTTGGCTCTGCCTGCAGTAATATGGGTGCTACATGGTGGTATTTGGCACTACGTGGTAGAAGTTGTTGCCTGGTGAAGACCTGTCATCACCAAGAATTAGCTGGTGAGACCTGCATAGAAAATGTTTATGAAGCCTGATCTATCAGATAAAACTAATAGATGACGGCAGATATTACTTACCATCCTCGCTCCCAGGCTCCTAATTGACTCTTACAGTAAACCCAGTTTAAAGGGGTTGTCCGGCCACGCAAGGTGACATTTTTTTTATAATAAGCAGCATATTAGCTGTTCTGTTGTTTTTTTACTTTGAAATCTGATGTTGGAAGCAGCTTTCAAAGATGGCGCCGTTGTGCTGCAATCCCACAATGCACTGCGCCTCCCCCCCCCCCCCTGTGCGCACTCCCGATGACAGCAGGATGCATTGAACAAAAAAACAGTCTCTCCTGCCCCACCCAGGCCCCATCCACCTCCATTGAACTCCACAGTTTCTCCTAGCCCCGTCCAGCTCCTGCCCAGGCCCAGCCCACCTCCATTGAACTCCTCAGCAGTCTCTCCTGGCCCCCACCCATTGCAATGAATAGGCAGCGTTGACAGCGCGGCCGAAAGCGTGGCACAATTTTAGTACCACATTTCCGACAGTGTTTATGGCAGCACTAGCAGCGATACAGAAAAAAAGTTAATACTCATCGCCCCCCCCCCCCCCCCCCCCCCCCCGGGACCCTGGCGCAGTGCTCAGTCGCTCTATGCAGACTGTCAGCAGTGATACAGCATATATCGCTAGTGACGGGATTTGAAAACCCCACTTACTGCAAAAGAGTCCTCTGATTGGTCTGTCTCTCTCTATGCCCATCCATCCATCCCTCTTTGTATGCATCCATTGGTTTCAGCCAAGGAAGCTGATAATGCAGATAACTCAAAACATAGCTGAAAACGCACCAAAACCTCACTGAAACTGCATATAACTGAAAACGCAACAAAACTGCACCAAGAAATGCACAAAAAACGCAGCGTTTTTGCAAATGCCTATGTGAGGGAGACCCAAACCATTTAGGTGTGATACGTCTGCTGAGACGCTGTATCTAAGCAGATCCTGTGTGATACATCTGCTAAGCAGATGTATCTTAGCAGATCCTGTGTGGTACGTCTGCTGAGCAGATGTATCTTAGCAGATCCTGTGTGATACGTCTGCTGAGCAGATGTATCTAAGCCGATTATGTGATACGTCAGCTGAGCAGATGTATCACACATGATCGACTTAGATACATCTGCTCAGCAGACATACCGCACAGGATCTGCTAAGATACAGCAGCTCAGCATACATATCTAAGCCGATCATGTATGATACATCTGCTGAGCTGCTGTATCTAAACAGATCCTGAGTGATACATGTGCTGAGCAGATGTATCACACATGATCGGATTACATACATCTGCTCAGCAGACATATCACACAGGATCTGCTTAGATACATCGTCTCAACAGATCTATCGCACATGGTTGGCTTAGATACGTCTACTGAGCTGCTGTATCTAAGCAGATCCTGTTGGATACGTCTACTCAGCAGACGTATCACACAGGATTGGCTTAGATACAGCAGCTCAGCAGACAGTATCAGACATGATAGTTGCCCCAGTAGTAATACAAACCCTCCAATAGTTGCCACAGTAAAAATACAGACCCCCAATAGTTGCCCCAGTAGTAATACAGACCCCGCAATAGTTGCCCCAGTGGTAATAGTGACCCCCAATATTTGCCCCAGTGGTAATAGTGACCGCAATAGTTGCCCCAGTGGTAATAGTGCCCTCCAATAGTTGCCCCAGTGGTAATAGTGATTCCCAATAGTTGCCCCAGCAGTAATTGTTACCTCCAATAGTTGCCCCAGCAGTAATAGTGACCCCCAGTAGTTGCCCCAGCGGTAATAGTGGCCCCCAAATAGTTGCCCCAGCAGTAATAGTTACTCCCAATAGTTGCCACAGCAGTAATAGTGACCCCTATAGTTTCCTCAGCAGTAATAGTGACCCCTAATAGTTGCCCCAGCAGTAATAGTGACCCCCAATAGTTGCCCAGTTTTAATAGTAACACCCCACACCACCCACCCCAACCCTAACCCCCACTTACCCTTCATCTAAGGACAGTCGGTCAGTGGACGCAGCTATGGATCGGCTTCATGGCTGTCAGCTGGAGTAAGCAGACAAGAATGAAGCCGCAACAAGGAAGCGATGGACTGCGCATACGCGACAGAGGAGATACGCGTTCCTGAGAAGCCGACAAGAGCTACTATACCTGCGTGACGAATAAAGAGGACACCTGGCTGGATTTGTCATATCCAAGGATGACAGAATGGTAAGCAGAGGAGGGGGGCACCAGTTCAAGTAAGTATATATCTTCTGTATGGCTCATTTACAAAGCACACATTATATTACAAAGTGTTTTGTAGTGGCCATACAGAAGTGTATATGTTTGTTTGTCACAGCTGGACAACCCCTTTAATCCCCGTGCCCAGGGGCGTAACTATAGAGGGTGCAGGGGATGCAGTTGCACCCGGGCCCAGGAGCCTTAGGGGGCCCATAAGGACTCTCTTCTCCATATAGGGAGCCCTGTACTATGAATAAAGCATTATAGTTGGGGGCCCTGTTACAGGTTTTGCATTGGGGCCCAGGAGCTTTAAGTTATGCCTCTGTGCAGCATGGTTTAGGTATGGGTACGGGTACAGATACAGATAGAGGGGGGGGGGCAGCTCACCTTTTGCATCACGGCCCCTGAGCCTTTAGTTACGGCCCTGCTCGTGCCTTTATGCAAGCACTGGTCCCAGTGATACAGTGATTTTTGTCAGTAGACTTGTGGTCAAGCTGGGACACTCATCCATTTGGAAGTTTGGAGGTTGTCATAATCATTTTAGGGAGGGGGGAGGATGTAGGATGCAGAACGTTTCTGTGCAACGTTGGACCAGTATCTGGGAAGGGGCAGAGTGCAGCTAGATAATAGTGTCTGCAGTGAGGTCAGCTAAAGTGTAGTGTCTGCAGTTACCCTGTTTCCTCGAAAATAAGACAGTGTCTTATATTAATTTTTGTTCAACAAGGTTTAACTTTTTTACATGTATAGCTGCCTGGACAGTATTTAAATTGACTTTTTTAATTAACTGTTAGCAGGGCTTAATTTTGGAGTAGGGCTTATATTTCAAGCATCCTCAAAAAGCCTGAAAAATCATTTTGCATCCTCAAAAATTCTGGAAAATCATGCTATGTCTTATTTTCAGGGAAACAGGGTAATTAGTGAGCAGCATGGTGCTGCCCAGGTAAAAGCAAAGCTACAGTAAGCTCTATAGGTGAGTATAGGATGATTGCAAAACTCCACAGGCTGAAGCTCATGAATGAATAGCTAAGAGCTATCTGCCATAGCTAAGAGCTATCTGCCATTGGCTGAGCGCTCAGCCAATAGCTAAGCACTAGCTGCTATTGGCTGAGCCCTCAGCTAATCCGCACAGCCCTTTCAGGAGGCCCTTTCAATCTTTAAATACTATCTAGTCTCAGTTTCGTCCTGATGAAGCAGTGCATAAACAAGCTGTTTTGCGCTGTGGAAACGCGTTGACGATTACGGACGGTTTTGTTTGTTTGCTTCAGTCAATATCGGACTTTAGCTAAACTTTATATATGCTTAGTTAACTTGCATTTCCAGCAAGCGGGCATATACTATATGCGGCTTGACTCCTTTATGACATAATTCTGCATCTTGAAGCCTCGTCATTTTTGAGTCTAGCTTTTTAGTTTTGTTGTTGACTTTACACAACCAACACAAGACCTTTAAAACAATAACTGGGTCTTGGCAGATAGATGTTCCTATTGGGAAATAAAAAGTATGGCAAAATCGATTTGTTTGGACACAGTATAGTGTCGTTGTAAGTGGTTATATGGGCTCAATACCTTAGGTCCTTTAAATTGTCATTAATCTACCATTTACTACACTGTGAGTGTAAAAATAAATCTTTTTGTTGTTTTTGTATGGTGCCTTCCACTAAATACACGCTGTCATCAGTATATAACAACAATAAGTCGCTCACTCTAGGGCCAGCAATTCTGGCCCTGTATATGTATGCAAAGGGCCAGAGATTATAAAATCAGTTGCTAGCCCGTTCAGTAACTCCCACTGATATTAGTTAGGAGTGTGGTGGGAATCTTTATGCCCAAACAAGTGCTTAATTCCCATAGGTATTTTTGTTTGTTTGTCTGTAACTTTGTGTCTGTTCTTGGGTCTCAACCGTCCTGGTGAATAGGGATGGTCTTTTATCGTTGATCAATAAAGGTTATATTTTAGTTTCAGGCCTTTTCAGTGACAAATTGTCTAAATTGCTCCAAGAGCCTTGGTTGTCACAGTGATTACTGGACAGTATTTAAATTGACTTTTTTAATTAACTGTTAGCAGGGCTTAATTTTGGAGTAGGGCTTATATTTCAAGCATCCTCAAAAAGCCTGAAAAATCATTTTGCATCCTCAAAAATTCTGGAAAATCATGCTATGTCTTATTTTCAGGGAAACAGGGTAATTAGTGAGCAGCATGGTGCTGCCCAGGTAAAAGCAAAGCTACAGTAAGCTCTATAGGTGAGTATAGGATGATTGCAAAACTCCACAGGCTGAAGCTCATGAATGAATAGCTAAGAGCTATCTGCCATAGCTAAGAGCTATCTGCCATTGGCTGAGCGCTCAGCCAATAGCTAAGCACTAGCTGCTATTGGCTGAGCCCTCAGCTAATCCGCACAGCCCTTTCAGGAGGCGGGGATTTTTAAATCCCCGTCTGCTGAAAGAGCTCAGTAGCAGGGTCGGGGAGCCAGCCGGAGGAGGACGTGACTGACAGCAGGAGAGGTGAGTAACTTTTTAATTATTTTTTTAACCACTTTTTTATGATTATCGGGGAAGGGCTTATATTTCAATCCCTTCTCCGATAATCATTCTGCAGGGCTTGTCAGAAACCACTGCTTTCAATGGGATAGCATGCCGCTGACTTCTGCCACAGCTGTGGCAGCGATTTTCTCGCACTGCTCTGCAAGAGTTTTCACTTACTCTCGCAGCGCAGTGGAGAAAAAAACGCTAGTGGGTAGGAGCCCTAATTGGAGCCACATAGAGGGTTTTATTCTTAATTGAGGCACACGGGGGGGGGGGTCCTATTAATAGGTGGACCCATGGTGGTGGTGACTATTATTAAGTGGGATCACAGCGGACACATTATTATGTGTGTGGCACTAAAAAGTTGAATTAGGGCTTTTTCACACTGGTGAGAAAACAGCACGATTTTCTCGTGATGCAAGATGCATTGCCATTCTCTTTGGCAATGTTTTCACGCCTGCGATGCTGCATGAAAAAAAATTGCAGCGTGTTCTTTCTTTTTGCGATATCGGCCATTGTTTTCAATGGGGCCTGTGACAGCCACCGCAGGGATGAAAGGAACCCCTGCAGGGATGCAAGGCTGTTTCCATGTGAAAATGCCTTGCATCCAGGGGTTTTTAGAAGGATTGCGAGAGCGATATCTGGTTGTGATTCACGGCCCGATATTGCCCTCACCAGTGTAAAGGAGTCCTAACGATTGTAGCAGAAGGATGGGGAGAGTGTGCAGAGGCGAGTCACGTCTCACTGGTAATCTGGGCTCAGTGTGAATTAAAAAAAATATGGACGACTCCATTACCTGTGACCAGTGGAAGTAACTGCACTGTAATTGGAATGAATGGGTTTGCTTCATCACGTTTTGTGGGCGTGAGTCTCATGCACGCAAAAACATGCACAAACACGTTTGTCTGTTTAAGCCCTTAAACAGATTTTTCTAGAAAGCCTGAGCTCGCATTTGCGGTTTTACCATGTCTTTTTGAAATCATGGCTGCACCATACATACAGACATATGGCACTATACAGTATACAGCACCATGCAGTATGGCAGGGCTTCCCCAGGATATTTCCCCAGGGTATATGTTGAATACAAAGCCTAATACATGTTCAACAAGATTATTAAATACTAAGTACAGTAAATTTACTTGGCTTAGCTGTTGTGTCAGCCATTCTGTAGGAAAGGGTTCCTAGAACAAATAAGCTTTTACTGAGCATATACTATCCAGGAAATAACACAGCGTAATACTGATATATCAGATAAGGGCTCCTTCGCACCAGCATTAGAGATTCTGTCTGGAACCTCTGAAGTTGATGAAGTTGATTAAAAAAACAAACAATCACTGAAAACGGCCATACAATGCGAGGTATTAGTTGGATTTGGGCCAAAATACTTGAGCTCACAAGCCAATCGTCAAGGCTCCTTGCGTTTTGTGAGTCCCTACACTAATATAAATGTATCACAGAAAGGGAAATATAAAAACAAACAATTCCTGAAAACGGCCAGATACTTACTGAGACAGGAGGGCAAACGTGCACCAACCTCAGCATGCAGGCAGCCATACTGCCAAATAAGGGAGTCAATTACATCTGTGAGGGACACCGATGAGACAGCCACTCACACAACCTCCTATATAGAGGAGGGTGGCTGCTTGGTGTATACGCCTGCACAGAGTAGATACAAAGTGTCAGACCATCCTGATACATGTAGTGCACCATGCAGACTAGCAACCTATTAATGACGCCATAATAGTTCGGCAGGTTGCCCTGCACCTCAAAAAGTGAACCCCATTGGTACTGTCACCCTGGGCTCCCCCGGCGTTTAAAGCCGCACTGCATGTGAATAATACATAGTAAATGCAAGGTATTAGTTGGATTTTGGCCAAAATACTTGAGCTCACAAGCCAATCGTCAAGGCTCCTCACGTTTTGTGAGTCCCTACGTTAATATAAATGTATCACAGAAAGAGAAATATAAAAACAAACAATTACTGAAAACGGCCAGATACTTACTGACATGTGCACCACCTCAGCATGCAGGCAGCCATACTGCCAAATGAGGGAGCCAATTACACCTGTGAGGGACACCAATGAGACAGCCACTCACACAGCCTCCTATATAGAGGAGGGTGGCTGCTTGGTGTATACTCCTGCACAGAGTAGATACAAAGTGCCAGACCATCCTGATACATGTAGTGCACAATGCAGACTAGCAACCTATTAATGACGCCATAATAGTTTGGCAGGTTGCCCTGCACCTCAAAAAGTGAACCCCATTGGTACTGTCACCCTGGGCTCCCCCGGCGTTTAAAGCCGCACTGCATATGAATAATACATCGTAAATGCAAGGTATTAGTTGGATTATGGCCAAAATACTTGAGCTCACAAGCCAATCGTCAAGGCTCCTCACGTTTTGTGAGTCCCTACACTAATATAAATGTATCACAGAAAGAGAAATATAAAAACAAACAATTACTGAAAACGGCCAGATACTTACTGACACAGGAAGGCAAGCATGTGCACCACCTCAGCATGCAGGCAGCCAAACTGCCAAATGGGGGAGCCACAGATGTGATACATGATTAAAAAAACAGGACAGAATAGCACAGCATGCAGAGCAAATTCTTCCCGTCAAATCCGGCAAAACACGGGATGTACGGACTAAAACTGTCATACCATGTAAGGGTCAATGGAGTCTGTTCAGCACCATTCGGTTCCATAATATGACAGTTCAGTTTGGCCAGGGGTTGCAGTTTTTCCTAGTGCCGATGTCAACGAGCCCTTACATTATCCAATGGAGCATTCTGTAAAGAAGAGGTATTTTATGTGTAACAAAACTCAACTTACTCACCTGAAGCACGTGGTAAAACATGTTTTATTCATTCAATGGTGGATCATTTGTTTTATCCATTGAAACCAGACAGAATCTTGGTTCAAACTTATTAATATAGTTTTGTTTTACTTATTTATTCAGAGATGAAGCCAGGGGCGTAACTATAGAGGATGCAGGGGATGCGGTTGCACACGGACCCAGGAGCCTTAGGGGGCCCATAAGGCCTATCTTCTCCATATGGGGAGCCCAGTACTATGAATAAAGCATTATAGTTGGGGGTCCTGTTACAGGTTTAGCATTGGGGCCCAGAAGCTTCAAGTTATGTCTCTGTGCAGCATGAATTAGGTATGGGTACGGGTACAGATACAGATAGAGGGGGGGCCCCCAGCTCACGTTTTGCATCAGGGTCCCTGAGCCTTTAGTTACGCCCCTGGATGAAGCGACCTTCTGGTCCTGTACTAATAAAAATGTCTGCCCTGTTTCTCCAACTGCCTGATGAATGCTGTGCATTAGTATGCATCATTAGTCTAAGACACTACACCTGCTTAGATTGGCCAGTGCTGCCCATGTGAGCAGTGCCGGCCAGTCAGAGCAGCACGTAGCGTCTTAGACTACCAATACACAGTGTGCAGTGCAGACATTTTTATTTGCCCAGGACCAGAAGGTCACTTTAAAATATGACATGCTGGCTACCTGCACCACCACTAGAGGGAGTTTAGTTGTCTCTAGTAGCGGCTGCAAGAAGCAACACCATTATATAGTATAGAGGGTCTGTCAGCTACCCTAACATGCCAACTTTGGTAAATGCTTGCATTTTCTATAAAATGACAATTCTGTTGCACCTTTTATTAGAACTTTGTCAGATATGGTGTCAGGTCTTCCACTATGTCCATGGAGAGTATGTTGAGTTTGTATCATGAAAACAGAGCTTCAACCGTGACTTTAGATCAACCAGGTGATCTGGAACGAAACAACTAGCAACTACTGAGCGAATTATTGCTTGTCACCCTGTTGGTGGCCGTGTTTATACAGAACAACTGTGGTTTGCATTCACTCTATCGAGTAATTATTTGGACGATGGTCCCTTGTAAAGTAACCCTAAAATAAAGATTTAGCTTAGTTCAGATTTAAGTTATATATAATGCTAGAAGGTAAAAATATGGATCGTGTTCAGTTTCATTCTGGGTATTAAAGACTTTTTTCCCATCTAATGCATTTCATACTCATGTACATTGCCCATTGCAGCTCCTGGGTGGAGACATACTACATTAAGAACAGATTGTGGCACCTCAGACTGTGTTTGGGCTAGTATTAGCATTGTAAAAGAGAAATATCATCTGATATGTCTACCGTAGGACCAACGATGTGTATAATGCTCTCTCTGTGCACTGAATGCTATTATAGTTTATAAGTAAATAGACTATACCACATGCCAATAAAGTATATCACAAGGCTGCTAAACTTCTCATTGTAAAGTTATTAAGCTTTAGAGTACATGCACACGGATATTCTAGGGCGCAACTTGCATTGGACACCACACAGACATCCCATCCGTGTGCTGTCCGATGTACGAGACCCCGCACATGTACATCGGCTAGTTTTGTTGGAGAATCAGACAATAATGGGACATGCTGCGATTTTTTTCCCATCTGAGTAAATAAAGTCCATGTGCATACAGCCATTCAAATAAATAGGTCTTATTTTTGTCCGATTTTCGGTCCAAAAATCGTACGGAAAAAAAAATTTCCACGTGCATGTACCCTTCTTGATATAAAACAGAACCAAGATATTTAAAGAGGTTTTCCAAGTTATTTCTGGGCTCCCCGTGCCCAGAACTATATGAAAAAATATATACTCACCGCAGCACCCGATTCTTGTTTTGTCAATCTGGAACTGTGGCATCTAACAAGTGACATCAACCATGGGGGAAAGGGGAGCAGAGCGCTGCGGGGGGTGAGTATGTGTGGTTTTTGTTTTACACACACCTCCTCCCCCCATTGGTCCAGTAAATGGGCCTTAACAGGCATAAATGCTACTTTATTTATATCCAAGAATGCTACCTGTATTGTATTGTATAATGTTATCATTAATAAAGCCATTTCCTTTAGGCCTAACATCCACGGACGGATCAGATTCTGCATGCAGGAGCCCGCAACGCAATCTGGCCCTGCCCCCGGCCGAGGATACTGCATTACTGGTCCGGGTCTTCTGCATGCTGTAGGGTCTTCTATTTCCTGTTCTGCGGATGTGTGCGGAGGTGCCGGCCAGTGCGTATGCATGGAAATTTTTTTTCTAACTGCAGCTTTCCCATGAAAACTGCAGCCAATTCAATTGCGGACAGGCTGTGGATCGGATGGCTTCCATTGACTTCAATAGAAGCCACCTGTGTGGGATCCGCACTGAAATGGAACATGCTGCGATTTGTTTTCCGAACCAAAAGGTCATTAAATCCGCATGCTGTATGCCATTTGCGGACGCCCATGTTCCCTTATGGGTGGCTTGAATTGCGGGTGCCCCGTGCGAATTCCGCAAATCAAACCCACCCATGGACATTGGGCCTTATAAAATGTCTGATGAAGAGCCCTCTGAGCTTCCAAAGCTTGCTAATGGTTCTTCTGGTTAACCAAAAAGGTATCATTACTATAAGGGCTCCAACCCACTTGCGTTTTTTAACGCTGCGTTTTCTTAATGCAAATGTCAATGGGACTGTCTAATGTTAAAAAACGCATCGCACAAAAATCGCAAGGCACAAACTTGCGATGCGTTTTTACCATTAGAAAGTCCCATTGACATTCCCGTTAAAAAAAACACAAGTGGGTAGGAGCCCTAAATACTTTTGGCTTTTTTTGACATAATACATACATATTGCATTAAGAGAAAACTTATACCAAAACAGCATGAGCACAAGTGTGAAAAAAATAAGCCGAGCTTACAAATGGTAGGCTTATGTAGTTTTTGTGTTTTTCAACTGAGCCAGTAGTGAATCATAAAGGGAGTTAAAAAAACTGTCTTCTACTTCTTCCATTTTTGCATTCACTTCTCATTTTCACTAAACAAGGAGTATGAATAACTGCACTGTATGAATTTGGCTTAAATTAAATAATAAATAAATGAAACATAAATAAATTCATGAAGGAGCTCGTTGCATACTATTTTATTACAGATTTCACAGAATGCAATAAGTCCCCAATGTCCCTCTAGCTGCAGGTAGCTGTGTATTCATCATTTAACTCAATGGGAAGAATTCACAAGTGTTTGTCCTTATTCTTACAAAAGCGGCTGGGCTGCCAACAACCAATTGGTTCACAATAATTTATGCCAGAAGCTTTCAGAAATTATAGCGGAAGTCTATGCCAAATTGTAGCAAGTGTAAATTGCAGCTGATGGCCCAAGATGCAACAAATAATGCGTACGCCTTTTAATGCATTTGGCACATTCTGCTCCCTGGACGGCGAGAGTAGCAAACAGAGAAGTCCTGAACCATATAAGGCCCAAAATATCACTGTAGGGCAAGATGGCCCGGCTCAGGCTCACAGATTTTGGCCATATAATGCGAGCAGAGGCACTAGAAAAATCTATAATGCTTGGACAGATCAGCGGCAAAAGAAGACCCGGCCGCCAAAGAACACGAAGGCTGATACTGTCAGAGCTGATACTGGCATGGATATCACACAACTGAAAGAAGCAGTGCAAAACCGAAAAACATGGAGGGAGCTAGCCTGTGGGGTCCCCTGTCCAGTGACATTTCTCTTTGATCGGTGTATGAAACACTGCTCTTAGATAAATGTGCCCCTATGTCAATGGAGGTGATTTGGAGCTCTGTATAACAAAAATGAAGCTCCTCCCACTATAAAGATTGAAGGAGCCCTGAATCTTCAACCCAAAAATGACATGCTGTTAAAAGGTGGCCATTCACTTTATGCATTGGATCGGAAGCATCCAGACCCACCTTGCACTTTAGACCACATACCACTCTGTGCCACTATACGGCGCCTCTGTACGATGATGTGAAGCAAAGTTTTGATGGAAGAATATTTCCGAATATCCAACGGAACGTGGCACAATCCTTTCCCTGTTGAATTCTCTTGGAATCCAACAAATAACATTATGAAAGTCATAGACCCACAGAGATATAGTCGTGGCCTTATAGACCCCGTAATACACCAGCATGGTGAGGCCTTATTACTTATCGTTTGTATGCTGGATACAGTTGTCAGAAACCGGACTAATGAGCAAATGCACAGCATATGGATCGATTTATTCTATCTTTGGAAGTCTGTATTTCCCATGCATTCTAAAATGATCCCCCATCTGAATCCAGCCATGTTTCGCTGTGAAGAAGTTTTGTAATATGTATAAAATCATAGAATATCTTTAGCACTTTTTTTTGTTTCTACTGGTGACTACCAGATTAATAAATGAAATGCTATAAATCATTGACCCATGGCTATTTTCTGAAAATTATTTTCTATTTCCTATCCTCCCAGGCTCATCCCAGCTTGGATCCTCTGACTGGTAATCATAATCAGATGTATTACATTTATAAAAATAAATCCTGTCCTGAGAAACCATCAAGCTTCAAGATCTTTCAACACTGAGGACTATAGGACATCGTGGAACAATTATGACCACAAATGAGAGTCCTATTGCGTTATCACATCACGTATGTAAGGTAGACCACATACCGTACTTTATTCAGTATGGATAAAAATCTTAAGCTTGTTGGACACCTGTTGCAGATTATGGTCCTGGATTGTTCTTCTTACTTGGGAGTGTGATACTTCACGATTTCTTGGCTGCAAAGTCAGCTAGTATCCCGTAGTGGAAAGGCTGTATTGGTTTTCTTCCAGTGTTAAGACCGTTTGTTTTTAATAGCCTTCCATTGAGCAAGGGGAGAATTCACACAAAATATAGGTTTTTAATAACTTTTCCACCTTAGATCTGTTAGGTGGTCTAAAATTTTTGTATGATCACCAATTCAAGGCTAGTAAATTGGGCTAGAACCCAAAGTGAAGGTCATATATACAGCCTTCAGCAGCACTAATGAGACTATACAAACTCCTAGTAAAGAGTAATATGTCCACTGTCTGCTGCCCCACCGGCTGCCATATGTACCAAGCTTTTGAGGGACAGAAGCTCTGTAAAAACAGAATTAATCGCAGCCAAGTCTAAAAACCTAAGACCAGTATATCCCAGGGTACAACTTCACCAGCTTTTGAATATGTTTGTGGGAACATTTTTATTACAGCTCTATGCCAGAAGCCATATATTTAGAGCAAATGCCCTCTCCCATCCTGTGAAATCAGTAAAGCCTTTCCCACAGAAGGCTTTGGGAAAAGCTTTATTATTTCACAAGACATAATTTGATCCCATTCTTGGCTCCACATATTCAATCCGTCCTTAGATGATGGGCAGACATTATTTAGAGGCAACAATGTCATGAACTCAATGAACTTGTAGTAGTTTCTATGATTTTCAAGGTTTCCTTCTATCTGCTTCGATATTGGAGTATGGATGTGAAAACCAGTGAGCAGAAGACAGGAGGTCGTCCGCTCTTGAGTTCTTTGATGATTTCTAAGGCATTCTAATTCCATGAGGCAGCATTGTGAAAATTCTATCAAAGGTCCTATCAGCAAACTCAAGAATTATGATGTGAAGTGGACTGATTTTAATAAACAGGTTCTGTTCCCAAAGGACTACAAGCAACAGAGTAATGGAAAAGAAGAGGAATTCCCTGTCCAAAAAAAGTCCAAAAAGTTTACTTGTAGACAAACTGAATTTAATAATTTGATTTCATAATTATGGTGTACTGCCAATCATTATCCACAGGAATCATTTGTGCCCCATACACATTAGGCTTTGTTTTGAGCGCTTCATTCAGTGAACATGTTTGAAAGAGTGCTGTGATACATAAAGGGTGCTGGCAAAAGAACGATCAAAGTCTACTTTTTTCCATGTTCAAGCAGAACCTGCAATTTTGCAGATTAATATTGTAGAATGCGTTGGTGAAGGTAGATAAATTAAAAAAATGAACCTAGTCCATTCCAGAGCTCTATGAAGACAATACGGTTGCTGGAAGAGCAATCATTCTACTGCACTTGCAGTAAGAATGATCAAGGTCCTGTCACATGACTGCAGAAGTCAATGATTGATGTCAGCACCCAGTACCAGAAACTGGCTAAAGTGGTTGCTTTATGGTTCTTTGTGGGGTTGTTTACTTTTATTTAAACCCCCCCCCCCCCCCCCCCCCACACACACACACACACACACACACACTCCGAATGTGGAGTTTATGAGCACATGGTCTTGACTAGCTTGAAAAAGGGCACTTGAGTCCAAAACGTTGCTATAACGGAAAAACCATCCTCAGCTGTTGACTATTATTGAACTGCACACCATAAATGAACTGTTTGTTTGAAACATAGAAGCAGTTTTTAAGTGCATGTAAAATAAGTCTGTGGTGCAACTTATTCCTTGTATAATATTTCTTGCACCCAGTAGCGTGACTCCTGTGTGATTGATGCATTGATTCGCTGGGTCTTATTTATCAAAAGTGTCTAAAAAAATACTGTCTCTGTTGCACATGAAACTCAAATTAAAATGATTAACTTTCAGTAAAAGTGGACTTTGATCATTCTTTTCCTGAAGGGGGATTCAGACGGGCGTGCTTTTGTCCCCATATATGGCCGTATAAGGGGACAAAATAAAATCCACTGATCTCTATGGGATTTCAGTAGTTTTATCTTCATTTTCTTGTGTCATGCAGAGTGTTAAAGGGGTTGTCCCGCGGCAGCAAGTGGATCTATACACTTCTGTATGGCCATATTAATGCACTTTGTAATGTACATTGTGCATTAATTATGAGCCATACAGAAGTTATCAAAAGTTTTATACTTACCTGCTCCGTTGCTGGCGTCCTCGTTCCCATGGTTGCCGTCTAATTTTCGCCGTCTAATGGCCAAATTAGACGCGCTTGCGCAGTCCGGGTCTTCTGCTGTCTTCAATGGGGCCGCTCGTGCAGAATGCTGGCTCCGTGTAGCTCCGCCCCGTCACGTGCCGATTCCAGCCAATCAGGAGGCTGGAATCGGCAATGGACCGCACAGAAGCCCTGCGGTCCACAGAGAGAGAGGATCCCAGCGGCCATCTTCAGCAGGTGAGTATGAAGACGCCGGACCGCCGGGATTCGGGTAAGTACTACCCGGTTTGTTTTTTTAACCCCTGCATCGGGGTTGTCTCGCGCCGAACGGGGGGGGGTTAAAAAAAAAACAAAAAACTTTCGGCGCGGGACAACCCCTTTAAGGCAGCAGTATGCAGTCCTACGCTCTCGCTCACGACCTGAAGGTTGCGAGTTCAATCCCCAATCGGTTCAGGTAGCCGGCTCAAGGTTGCCTTCCATTCTTCCGAGGTTGGTAAATTGAGTACCCAGCTTGTCAGGGGTATAAAATAAATTACCTAAAAGTGCTGCGGAATAAGTTGTCACTATACAAATAACAAGTCCCTCCCCCTTTATTAGCTCTTTTACTGGCTGTGATTTGTACGGCCCGGGAAAAGATAAGACCTGCCCTATCTTTCCAGCACCTATCTTCCCGTGCTCTGGCACAGAGTTTGAACTGCCGGCGAGGGAGAAAAAAATCTCCCTCATTCAGGCGCAGCTATGCTCCGTACTGCCAAACGTAGTTGCGCCTATGGCAGTGGGAATAAACCCTAAGTTCTTAATATACAGATGGATGTAACTATCTACCTATACTATTATATAATGCCATTGACATATACCTATATGTATATAAGTGAATATTTAACCATGAATTCTTATCATTAGAGATGAGCGAATATACTCGTTTCGAGTAATTACTCGATCGAGCACCACAATTTTCGAGTACTTCTGTACTCGTGTGAAAAGATTCAGGGAGCGCCGGGGGGCGGGGGGAGGCATGGCGGAGCAGGGGTAGCAGCGGGGATCAGGGGAAGCTCTCTCCCTCTTCCCCCCACTCCCCGCTGCAACTCTCCACTCACCCACGGCGCCCCCCGAATCTTTTCACCCAAGTACGGAAGTACTCGAAAATCGCGGCGCTCGGGCGAAAAAGGGGCGTGTCCAAGTAGGTTCGCTCATCTCTACTTATCATCGAAATAGATTTAAAATTCAGTCTAGGGGCGTACTAGACATATACTATACATCAGAAGCATTAGCCATCATATACACCGAACTTAGCATCTGAATACAATATGGACGGAACCTAAAAGTAAGCGCTACAGAATAAATTGGCGCTATACAAATAAAGATTATTGTTATTATAAAGTAGAGAAATATATGGGAAAGGCAAAAGCTATCCAAACACATTAGATAAATGTTGGTGAATCCCAATGATTTGTTTCTCTTTAGAATCCACTCATTCTTCTAGCATGAAACTACCCCACATGACGATAGCAGCCATACACGTAATACCTGTCAGCCAAATGCTTTTTCAGTAGACAACCGTTCCTTCTGACTCCCCCATACACATCCACACTTTGACCGAGGGAGCATGTGTTATCAATGGGGAGAAACAGGACTCTTTAGCAAGGACCGAAAATTGGGTAAGAACCTTTGTAGGAACCCTCATTTGCCTGATTTGGACCATGTGAAGCAGCATATAAGCCAGTGAATGGGGAAACACTCATATGTTGACTGATTGGACCTTTTGTGCTACCAAAAAAATAACCCCCCTCGGCAGCACATCTCCCCGTGTGATCAGAGGTGAACTTCCAACAACGATTATAAAGCACTCTGTGAAGGAGGAGCCATTTATATCTCTATGAAGGTATGCTTAGTGCTGGCTGCTCTCTTACCTGGCACTGGACTGAAGATGCATCCCGTGACCCCTGCCCTAACTTCCAATTTCACAGGGGAAGATTACTTCCAGGCAGCACAGCAGATGCTGTGAAATTGGAGTCTGACAGCTGGGATCAAAGCGGCTTCAGCTTCAATATAAAGCTAGGCTGGAGACAGCCTGACACTACTCATACCTTAATGGGGGATAGAAGAAGCCCCCACCTTCCCTCACCAAGATAAAGATCCAGAGTGCAATGAATGGGGAGGAACCATCATATGATGTTCATTCCCCCATATTAAAGTGTGTCAAAGGAAAGCAAGAGGAGCGCCGATCTTGATGATCAACATTCAAGGCCGGATTCCCACGAGCATATGCATATTTCCACACGCATGAGCACAGGGTTTTTGCAGAATAAACGTTGCTTTTTTGCGCAGGCATGATTGCATTTTACTGTACTTTTTGTGTGCGCAGTTGCGAGTGCAAAAAAATATGCACAGATGCTTCCAGCCATAATTAGTCTAATGAGTTCAAGATATGTTCTTTTTCCTGTGCAATTCTGCAGTGTTTCATGCATCTCCTTGTGCATTCCCATTGATTTCCATAGGGACTTTTGGTGCGCAAATGCGCAGGAAAATAGAGCGCGCTGCATTCTTTTTGCACAACCAAAATGTGCAGAAAAAAAGCTTGAAATCAATGTGTTCGATTCACTGCATATTTCTTGCAAAAATTGTGTGTGCGCAAATACGGTCATGTGAATCTGGCCTAACGCTGATACTAGCCACATAAAAAAACGCCCTAAGCCATTGCAAGACTTCTCTTTTAACAGCTGATCTTCTATGAGATCAAGGATGGGACATGGTAAAACTGAACATGCCCAACCTTCCCCACCCCGTCACCACCTGTCGAGTTGGCACTCATTAGATAATTGACTGATCCTGCAGATTTATTTGACCAACTTTTCTCTTACGATTATCGCTTTAAGGGCTCTTTCCCCCCTAGAGTATATTAGTTGCCGTTTTCACGGTTGGCCTATATACGCTGTGATCTGATGCATTGGATTCCAATGCATCAGATCACATGGCCGTATTCCCGTGACGTAAAAGCACCCGGACGGCCAATATAGCGCCGGGTGTTTTTACGTTGGGTCCAAAAGATAGTCCTAGAACTATCTTTTGGGATGGAATACAATAGCTGCTGCATGGACTCCTATGGGAGCCAATGACAGTGGCCCAAGAAGGGAGGTGGGAGAGAGTCTAGCAGCATGACTGCTAAACTCCCTCCCTCTTCTCTCCTCCCCTCCAGCTGATTCCTGTGGGAGGTGGCGGAGCTAAGTGCCACCCCGTCTCTCCGCCTCCCATTGTTGGCTGCAGACGGGAATGGAGCTAAGCTCCCGCCCACTCCCCTTTTCCACAGCTAGCAATGGGAGGAGGTGGGGTGGAACTTAGCCCTGCCCCGTCCCATTGGAATCAGCCGGAGGGGAGGAGAGAAGAGGTGAGCCGGCGAGGGGGAGCGAAGGGGAAGGCTCAATGGCATGGCAGCCTCGGCGTATATATGTGCCAGGCCACATGCCGTGTGAACGGGCACACAAAGATTAGATTTGCGTGTCCGTTCACAAGCTTTTACGCCCCAGATAGTAGCATAAATCGGCTGGCCATGGCTCATGGGAATGAAGCCTAAAAGTTAAAATTAGCACACAGAAACAATACAAGAGCGATAGAGAAATAAAGTTTTGTACCTCCAGTTCAACTTCTAGTCCTGAAGTGACTTTTGAGACTTTGCAGCTCCAGATAAACTACTGAGCCGCAAGCATGCCGACCCTAAATACGGAATAATTGAATAAGCACTCAGAATAATGCTGTGTGATATTACTAGTGATTTCCCTGACACAGATCCTGATACGATAACACACACCCGCTTTATAAATGTACGTATCCTATTTAAAGGTCATGTACAGGGAACCACACAGCCTGTATTTCCTGAGGCTATTAGACATGACATGAAGCTATTCAGACCCATAATAAATCTTCTGCTAACAAGGAGGTGTAAATCTGTTTTTATTGCTTATTGTATAACTCAGGCCAAAGCAAGCCCAGGAATCACGCTTCCTAAAGTATGATGACAGAAAAATTATAAACTGTCTTTTTAAATTGAAATCCGGGCTACTTTCGTGAAGCACACATGGTTCTACTTACTACTGCATTTATGCTTCAGTTTCTTTTTAAATTAATCAAAAATTCACAAAACGCAAATATGGCTACAAGTCTCCCCCAAGGGGCATCGTTAGTCACATATAGCATGCTTTTCTAATTTTATACTAGCGGTGGGACATATTGTAACTGGGTCACTAAAATTGCTGCATCGCTTTAAAACTTCACTCTGTGTGTTACTTCCAAGTGTTCTGGCTCTGGCTTACAATTCTCAGTCATTGTTACAAGGCTTATTAAAAGGTCTGATATTGACTTGCTGAATGCTGCCTTACAATAGGTGGCGCTGCAGAGGTATTATTTCATCTTCCCATTTGCATATTTCCCAGAGGAGCATGGATGGCCTTATAAGTCTCCTCACACCTACTAGGTGCTCTCCCTAAGGAGAAATGATACCCTTCCTGACCCACATCTGCAGGCCTCTCACTAGCCATGCCAGGAACCTGTTGCACACTGGTGAGGGCCAAAACACCGAAACAGCTGTCTGTGTATGGTTATCATTTCTTCTTGAGAAGTTTCTAGCTTTGGCTTATATTCCCAGTCATTGTTACAAGGCTTGTTAAAAGGGCAGACATTGACTTGCAAGAATGCTGCCTTCCAATAGGTGGTGCCATAGAGGTATTGTTCCATCTTCCCATTTGGATGCTTTTTAAGTATGACATGTGCTATTTAGTCTAGGAACTTATAATATGGTTACATTGTGAAAAGAATCTTAGTGATGAGTTGAAGATTAGTTAATGATTATGGACTGCGATAGAAGAATATAATATTCAGGAATTCTGTTTAAGGGCTTAGTCACACGGGTGCCGATGCGCCCGTGTGACTGAGCCCTTACTGCAGGAAGAAGACGGCCGTACTTCAAGACGAACGACTCCCCGCAGCGCCGAAGAAAGAACACATGACCGGCAATGAAGCCGGTCGCATGTTCTTTCTTCCGGCGCTGCAGAGAGACGTCCGTCCTGAAGTGCGGCCGTCTTCTACCTGCAGTAACACGGGTACCGATGCGCCCGTGTGACTAAGCCCTAATAGACTACCAGTGGAGTACATATAGAGGCTTGGCAGCCACTGTTATCTTGCTGGGGAGGTTTAGTAAGTGCCAACCTCAAAATCCCCCTTTTTGCTGCAGTAGAAGCAGCCTAGCAGTAGTGACCATAAAGAGCACTTCTGCTGCACACGGGTGTATTTGCAAGCGTATTTCAATGGGTTCATTCACATGCATGTATTTTCCTGTGCATTTAGGACGTCCAAAAAAATCCCCCAACATGCACTATTTTCCTGCATATTTGCGCAACCGAAGCCCCCATAAAAGTCAATAGGGATGTGCAAATGCGTGCAAAATACAATGCGTAAGAAAAACACATTTGAAACTCATTAGACTAATTAGCCATTTCAATCACTGTATATCTTTTTTGCCAAGGCCAAATGGACATGCCTTGCATGCTGAAAAATACATTAAAATACAGTGATGCACACAAAAAACCTCTGCTTTCTGCAAAAATGCTGTGCTCATGTGCATGCAAATACACCTGCACCCATGCGAAGCCGGCCTAAGTAACATGCTACCTAGGGTTCCTTCCCAAGCGCGTATTTACGCATGTTTTTGTTCATGTAAAATGTAAGTGTCCGATACGTAGAGAACAGAACCCATTGATGTCAGTGGGTCCACACACTTTTCATGATTTTGTGTGCACATCTCACGTGCACACAAACTAATAGATTGTGCTCTATTTTCCTTATGCATTTCCCCATAGAAGTCTATGGGGGTAGGTATGCAAATGCACGCACTGTGTGCAACAGGATGCGCAATTCCACTGGAAATTGCGTATAGCTCTCTGGCTGGTATATAAGTGTAATGTGCGCACAATGGATAACATTATATACATACTAGCGCTGCTTATGTAGAATTATGATCCAGGGATTATTCTGATTGCCAGATTGGATTCAGGAAGGAATTTTTTTTCCCTAAATGGGATAAATAGTTTTTTTTCTTTTATTTTCTCTGGATCAACATTGGGGGATAATAGGCTGAACTGGCTGGACATATGTCTTTTTTCAGCCTTACATGGATATATAGCTTGCTCTATTACATGTTCACGGTGTCTGATTTGATGATTTCTGTAGTTTTGAAGTGGCAGAACTCAAGCAAGGATTAGATCGTTTCTTGATTTTTGATACAGGGCCTTATACAGTATATGCCCCATGGGAATATAACGGCATTATTATTGGCCTGGTCACAGAGACGTCTACAGGATGGATGATAAATGCCTGATCGATCACTGGCGCTCCACCGCTGGGAAGCCCAGCAATCACTAGAATGGGAATCCCTCATGCCCACGGGGAAAATCAGGTCCGCTATGGATTCTCCATGGAGAATCCGCAGCGGGTCCCTCCTGCCCCGCGGACATGACGGCTGAAAATAAGAATAAACTCACCTGCTGCGGGCCGTGCGTGTCTTCCCTTCTTCACGGCCGGATCTACTTTCTTGGGCCCGGCGGATGTGCTCGGCACGACGGCAGCGTGCCGCGCGCATGCGTCGTGCACATCCGCCGGGCTGAAGATAGAGGTTTCCAGCCTAGAAGGAAGGAAGACACGCATCGCCCGGAGCAAGTGAGTTTAATTCAGGCGCGGGTCTTCTGCGGATCCAGACGGCTTCCATAGGCTTTAATAGAAGCCTGCGGGAGCCGTCCCCGCGGGAGACCCGCACCTAAATGGGACATGTTTGGATTTTTTCCTGCACGCGGGACCCGCGCCTGCAGGGAAAATGACATCCGCAGGTATTTAACTACCTACGGGTGTCTAATGCATCCCTATGGGGCGCGGATCCGCGTGCAGGAAAAACGCTGCGGATTTAAAATCTTAATTTGCCCGTGGACATGAGGCCTTATTTTCTGAGCGCGCTTCCCTTGTATTAGCAGCAGTAATTCAGGAAATGTGAACTGCTATCATCGCCTTCACGTACCTATCGTCTTGGATACTTGGAAAAATTGTGTTTTGTATGTACGTTTTGTGGGGGGGAAAAAGGCAAATTAGTCCTTAATTGAAATGATCGATACAATGGAATTAGTGGAAAGACGCGATAAATATACATAACCCATGGTAGACTGTAGCCAATTACTGCACACATATCTATAAATATATGGTTTTGACAAGCAGTTTGAAAATTGATTTTAAAGTCAGGTTCAGAGTTCTACAGTAATTATACCAATTTTGGATTTCTATTCTTCAGTTAGAACTTCTGTGAGTTTACAGCATGTCTAATTCTCGAGAATGTCAGTCTCACATGTAAGGACTAATGCACACAGTGATGTCATGGAAAAGGGATATTGTGACTGAACAGGGGAAATATAAAGGGCATCAAAATACAAGGAAAGTGTACAGTGCATGGAGAATAACACTCTAAAGTCATAAGAAAAGACTTAACCCCTTCAGTGGCAGGTTGATTATTAGCATGTCAGCGCAGCAAGCGTGGGAGATTTTCCTGAGGTAATTCCAAGTGGTAAATATGTACAGTGGCACAATAACTGTATGTCCTGGACAGCATATCAGCACTAGAGCTGTCCACGGAAATCTTCCAGGGTTTAACTGCATGGTCAGTGCAGCAAGCCCTGGAGATTTTCCAGGAGTACCACTAAAGGGGTTATAGGAGTTGTACCAGAATTTCAAGTTATTCCCTATCCACAGGATAGGTGATAACTTCCTGATCAGATGAGGGGGGGTCTCACTGCTGAGACCCATATTGATCTCAAGAACAGGGGTCTCCTCCGTGCTCCTCACTGCGAGTTACTGCACCCCTCACAGTGAGAAGGAAACTGAATAAAGCATTGATCACGCCAGTAAACCAGCACTCCAATTACTTTCAATGGGACTGCTGAGATACACGTGTGGCATCCACCCAGGTCTTTCCATCAGAGTGGATGTCGCACTTGCATGACTTCACTCTATTCATTTCATTTCAATGATAGCACCAGAAATTGTCAAGTATGAGCACTTGGAATCTCCAGTGCTGTCATTGCAATGTATGAAGCTGCACAACCTCCTTTTCATTGATGCAGGGACCTCCATTCTCACGATGGGTGGGGATCCCAGAAGTTAAACCCCACTGATCATAAAGTTATCTCCTACACAGGGAATAACTTTAGATCTTGGTGCAACCCATTTACTCCACACAGTGATGTCACAATATGGGAATAATAAGCACAGTGATGTCACAGAACAGGAGACATGTCACAGGGAATAATAAGCACAGTGATGTCACAGAACAGGAGACATGTCACAGAACTAAGATAACAACCATAGTGGTGTAAAAGCTAGTGACGAAAGCCTACTGATGTCTCAGCCCAAGGGTAATGCACATAGTGATGTCACAGTACATGATTAATAAACATGGCAGAAACAGAGAAAGGGGAAATTATGCACAAAGGGATATCACAGCTTATGGGTAATAAACATTGTGGTGTCTCAGCTAAATGTTGAAGACTATAGTAATGTCACAGCACAGCATTAATAAACACAATGATGTCACAGCACAGGAATAATAAACACAGTGATGTCACAGTTATCGGTTAAGGACAGCAGTGATGTCACAGCACAAGAATAATAAACACAGTGATGTCACAGTTACTGGCTAAGGACAGCAGTGATGTCACAGCACAGAATTAATAAAGACAGCGATGTCACAGTTACTGGCTAAGGACAACAATAATGTCACAGCACCGAAATAATAAACAATGATGTCAGTGTTACTGGCTAAGGACAACAGTGATGTCACAGCAAAGGAATAATAAACACAATGATGTCACTGTTGCAGCATAAGGCCAATAGTTATGTCACAGCACAGAAATAATAATAACAGTTATGTCACTGTTACTGGCTAAGGTAAACAGTGATATCATAGCACAGGAATAATAAACACAGTGATGTCACTGTTACTGGCTAAGGACAACAATGATGTTACAGCACAAGACAAATAAACAAAGTGACGTCACAGCACAGGAATAATAAACACAATGATGTCACTGTTACTGGCTAAGGACAATAGTGATGTCACAGAGTGTGCAGACATCAAAAAAACAACATCATAGTCAGTGCATGGATTATGCACACAGTGGTTTCAAAGTATCGTACATGGATAATTAATGCAGTGATGTCACAACACAGTTAATAAAGCTATGCTACAATTAACAGTGATATATTACTACCGGAATAATAAACAATGATGTAACAATGCAAAGAATAAACACTGATAATCCCCAATGTAGTAGAGAGGCTATTGGTTCCCTTCAGGAACTACGGCCCAAATGTCATTGCAATGTCTGTACTGCGTAAAGTTATACCCTTGTATGCATTTGTAGGAGAAAATTAATATAAAAGTAAATTACAGTTTTATATAAAGTCAACATCACTAAGATCTTCCACTGTTCTGGAGTCCCACAAAGTGCTGCAGTTCCAGTTCTGCTTCTTCCTTAAATTGAATTTTGCAATGTACTAATGTATAGTTCCTATATTGTGTTGCTCTCAGTATATCAGCCTTGTATTAGTATTAGAGGAGTTGTGATCATTCCTAAAACTGACAGCCTGTGCGGGTTTTTTTTCAAGTTGCGCAAAAGACATGGATGATTATACACAAAATGACTGCAAAATATCTGCTCATCCAAGGTCCTGATTTCCGCAGTATGTTCCAGAAAATTAATTTAAATATGCATGTGATAAGCAAGTCTAATCTTCCCTTTAGACAGTTTTAATGTGCAGAGCAATATGCAAAATGTTCATTCTTCGGGAACCCAAAGTGAATTCCTTAGTCTTGCAGTCTGGTGTCTCTGACAAACTAGTTTATTTGACAGGCATCAGGGACATGAAGCCGACTTCAAGGGGGAAAAAAGCGGTAATCATTCAATCTTCATTGGATTTCTATGACAGAGCGATCAAATTCTGCAGAACCTGGCAGAAGCACATCATTATCAGGACCTGCCTTAGCATTTCTTAACTGATCACGGATTGCGCTGGTCCTTGGTGGCTCTTGTTTTTTTGGCACTGTTTGTAGTTATTTGACCTTTTCTGAGTGGATAATCCACACAAAAAGCCCTAATTACTTCCCCAGCTTTAAACAGCCAGGAGGTGTGAATAATCAATGGTGCTGATATAAGTATTGCACAATCAGAAGCTTCCGCTGTTTAAAAAAATCTTTCAATTGACCTGAACCATCTGTAAGACAACATCAAACATTAAACCTTGTGTCGCGCTCATGGTCTGATCACACGACCTTCAGATTTTATGGCTTCAATTACAATTTTAGTTGGATCAGCTTTTTTTGTATTGGCAGTAAAACCCTAATCATGGTCAGGAAAGCATCTAGACTTATTGACAGCTGACCTCGTACATTAGTGCATCCATCTGTCTCATTACTAGATATGCTTAAAGGGGTAGTTCAACTTCTGACTGTTTTGCTGCAGGAAGCAGACATCTCTGTACATTGCGCAGTGGTCCAGATTGGTACTGCAGGTTGAGTCTCATTCATTTCAATAAGAAACAGCTTGAAGTACCAACCCAGGCCACTGCACAATGTACGGAGCTGTCTGCTTCCTGTAGCCAAACAGCTAGTTTGGAAGTGGAGCAACCTCTTTAGCAATGCAATGGGGTCATATACTAATTCTGGTGTACTTGTATTAGTATGCCTGTTCAAAATGCCCCTTATTACCAATTAACACCAGGTTTCACCTGCTATTGTTCACTAAACCTTTTAACCCCTTCCCACTCAACAGTGTACATTTACATCCTGGGCGCCTGCTTTAGTGTGCAGGCGTGGGGTCTCGCCGCTATATATACTATGTGAACACTAGTGCCGAGACCTGGTGCATGAGCACTAAAGCAGGCTGCCTTCATCACAGTAAGAAGAGGATCCAGCCAGCTGGAGGGTAGGTGACCCGGGGGAGATGGAGGAGCCAGGAGAAGTTCAGCGGGGAGAAGATGTGGTAAGGAGATTGTCTGGGAAGAAATAGGTAAGTATAAAATTCTTAATGACAGAAACCCTTTAATCATGAAAAATACTAATAATTTCAAAAATGTTAAATGTACTTATTGTCCAGTTTTGCAATTCTAAAGCCATGGTGAGTAAGGGTGATTTCGTGTCGGTGGTTCCGATTTACTGATCCATTCAGGAAGAAGAAAAGAGGGAATGCCCTGGTTGATCAGCTCCCTCTTATGACACAACCGAACGCCAATAGGATCCCATCAACTTTGAGAATGGGATCTCTTTGCTTTCCGCTCAGCTGACCGGCTTTTTGTTCCGATATTTATTTCCGGTTCTGCAATGGAACCTCTGACCGGAGGTTCTAACGCAGATGTGAAACCCCCTAAGTGCTTTTACCCACTAGCGTTTTTTTTAACGCTGCAATATCTCTGCATTTTTTTAATGGGACTTTCTAATGTTAAAATCGTATCTCACAAACTTGAAATTTTTCTGCGATGCGATTTTAACATTAGAAAGTCCCATCGTAGCGTTAAAAAAACACGCTAGTGGGTAAAAGCCCTAATAAGTAATATCTGTCTTAGGCCGCCTGCAGACGAGCGGGTCGGATCCGGCAGCGAGAAATCTCGCCGCGCGATCCGACCCCAGAGCCTGCAGGGGCGAGCGCGTACTCACCCGCGCCTGGCGGCCCCGGCTCTTTGATGTGCCGGCTGCCGCGCAGCCGGCGCATGCGCAGACCGGAGCCGGCGGCCAGGTGAGTGCGTGCTCCGCACAAAATTAGAACATGCCGCGGTTTGTTTGCCGCGCGAGATTTCGCGCGGCCAAACCGCGGCCGTCTGCATAGGAGTGCGTATTGTAATGCACTCCTATGCAGACTTTCAGCGGCGGAAATCCCGCGGGAAATCCCGCGGCGGGATTTCCGCTCGTCTGCAGGCGGCCATAGAAAGGCTTAGCAGAGCCAAAACCATTGCCTGTTCACATGTGCTGATGAATAAACCAGGAGCAACTTATTACTATTTGAAGATGGAGTCCGTTTTGCCATGTGCCTTTTTGTATTACTTGCATTAGGCCTCATGCACACGAGCAGATTTGATTTGCGGAATCTGCGTGCAGAAAATAGATCGCAGCATGCTCTATTATACTGCGGATTCCACGTGGATGAGCTCCATTGATATCTATGGAAGTGAGCAATCCACAATTCAATCATGGATACATTGTGGATTTGTAGGCAGATATCTCTCTGATTGCTTCGAGACCAAGCAGGGCGGTGGGAGGGAGGGGGAAGGCAGTCACTGTAGGCTTGCAATTTTTTTTTCCGGGAGGATGATCCGCTGTGCATCCGCATACATCCGCACGGAAAAATGATTGCATCTAAGATCGCCAGCAAGCATTAAAGAAATAATTTCCACACTGACTCGTAGGTCTTCCGCTGTGGAAATCCGTGTGCAGAATGCGCGCCTGCCCTGTGCATGAGGCCTTAGTGAAGCATGGAGTTGTTCTGTCCTGCGGCATTGATGGTGGATTTGTGAACAGTTCTCTGGTCATCAATTGAACTGTATTTTCTGTATATGTTGCGCACATCACCAATGAAGTCATCGTACAGGAAGACAGAACCTGCATAGATTATAATATACAGGAAAAGGCTGCCATTAAACACCACATTATCATTACCGTTCATCACAATCTACAGACCACAAAGTATGTAAGCTCATGTCTAGAGCATCATCAGCTTTTCCCTTATGTGCTCTTCTCCAGCTCTCTATTCCATTTCTACGGTGAATCTTTGCCATCACTCAAGAGTAGAAGACTGTAATTAGGGATAAGTTTCTTCCTAAGCTCTTGTGGGTGTAACGCTTTCACACAAATACCTATTTTATTTCTCGCGACAAAGTTTGAAGAGTGAAGCAACACAGATATTAATAAATGTTATCTTAATTACAATACAACAGTGCCCCTAGTGGTAGAATAAAATAAAGCAGGCTAGATTTTTTTTATTGTACAGTATATTTGTCCTTGACATGGGTGACAATATAAGGATAATGCAAGAGGTAGCAGGCACTCAACGCATTAACTCTTTCTAACCAAACGACAAGCATAGCAATAACTGATTGGAATGATTAGATAACTATCTATGTTCTTGTTTAATGTAGTATAAATCAGAGAAGATGAAACGAACGACACTTTCTCATATTTCCGTTTCCTAGAAATTGTACCAAATGTAAATAAAAGAGCATTTAGAGAGAATACAAATGGGCTTTAATTGGACTACATTATGGTTATGATTAGGATTATCGACATGGCCTCTTCTTATGTTCTGGACATATGTGAGAGATGGAAAAAGGACTGGTAGATATTAATAATAGATCATGTGCTGCTCTTTACAATCATGGAGGTTGAGTTGTGTGGGTCCATCTGTGTTCCAGGTGGTCTTCTGTTAGACCCTTAAAGAAGTGGATAAGAAGACCCTTACAAGATGGTGCTAGAAGAATCAGAAGAAACAGAAGAATTTGAAGGTTCCAAAATATTTAATGAATGCAAGGGGTACTCTGGTGATGTGCCATTTTTTTCACTGGTTGGGTGAAAACTGATAGATCATGGTGTTCCAACCACTGGGTCTCCCATTGATCCCAAGACTGAGGGCTACCATTTACCCCAGTTACGGTCATTGCAGCACCAACCATCATGAAGAAGCGCTGGTCATACAGGTGGGCGCTGCGCTCCATTCATTTCAACGGGGTTGGCGTAAATAGCGAGCATGGAAGATCTGGGGCAAATAGGATACCCTGTTTTCAGCATCACTGGGATCCCAGTGGTCGGAACCCAACGATCTCTGAATACCCCTTGAAGTCAGCTTTATTTACAATCACTCACGCAACACATTTTTGGGTTGTAACAAAATTTGGTGGGCCAAGGCTCTGACACAATAATAACCCCCTAATACAAAAGGGTCCAAAAAGTAAAACAAACACAGGGGCCAATCACTTGCCACTAGCACCTATTTCTTTTGGGTTGATTCACAAATGACCTGCTAGACCTTATCAATATGTTCAGTGAGTTTAATGATAACATACTTATATTTTTGATGGCATGGAGGGGCACATGCCCGGTATGGATGGAGCTGACGCTGGAAGGTGATGAGCACATTCATGATTTTAAATGTTTTCTTAGTAATGTTATGTCTTTTGGATGTTGAACACTGTACAACTTTTTGCAATGATTTCCCACAGTGCAGCATAATTCCCCCACTATGTAGCTTGCAGCCATGTGTAGTCTTGTTTTATGATCCAAACCGCTGAAACTGCCAGAAGAGTCCTGCTTCACTGACATTGTAAATCTTAGCTGGCAATAGTTTATGTTTTAACTAAAAAGGTAGCTAAAATTCATTACCCCTGTCTGCAGTCATTCAGTGGAGGTAATCTGCGAGGAGATAATCCACCGGCTTTTCCGTTTGTATGGAATCTATGAGAGTAAGTAATTTTTTTTTCACGGCATAAACAAAATCTGCATGAATTATTTTCCAAAGCATGTGAATGACCTCACATTTAGGGCAGATTTGAGGTGGATTTTGTCTGACATATATGAACATATCTTGAGGGAATAGAGCTGCAACCCACAAAAAGTCTATGGAGAGGGGAGGAGAAAGCAACTGCAATTAGAGAGAAAGAGAGGCAGAGATATTCAGGTGCAGCTACTGCTTCTAGTAAGTGTTTTAGCATCTCAGCCCAGTTCTGCATTCACAGCTACACTGCTAAGTACTGCTGTATAATGTCTTCCATGCAGCTGCTGCTTCTGTGTGTGTGTGAGACAGAGATACGAAAACAGGATCTCCTTTTCTCTGGGTGTAGTGTATGGGAGAGAGAACATTGTTTTGAGATACATATAATGTTTAACTTTTCTTATTAATTGGGAGCACAATGGAGAAAAATGAACAATTTGGTCATTTTTTTGGATTTTATTGTTACAGCGTTTACTGTGGATTCTAAATAATAAATTAACTTTATTCCCCTATTCCACTATTATTATGGCAATAGCAAGTTTTTTAATTTTTATATTTTGCTATTTTTGCAAAATAAAAACACTTTTTTACAAAATAAGTTCTTTTCCTGCCATCACATTACTACACCCATAATATTTTATTTTTATATCAACACAGCACTATCAAGGCTTGTTTTTTGGAGGACAACATGTCGTCTTCACTGATACCATTATGGGTTACATAAATCAGTTATTCTAGCATTGTTTTTAACATTTTTTTATGGCATTCACCATGAGCGAACAATAATGTAATCCTTTTTACATGGTAATACTTGTATTATGCCTGTCAGTGTTACATTGACAAGCCACCTGTGGGGTCTTGCCCTGATACATGGCAAACCTGAGGGCCTGCCTGCCATGGCAATCCCTCCACATCCCGTGATTGTGTTGTATATGTGTTGATGGGCTTACAGAGGAAGCCCCCTCTCCTTTTAAAATGACTTACATGCCGTAGTGCAAAAGGAAAGTGAATGCATTGGACTGTACCTCAACAGCAAGAAAACGAAAGTCATGATCGCGGTAGGCAGCGGCACAATGAACATAAACATTAACAACGAAGAAGTCGAGTCGGTCAAGGATTTCATCTTCCTTGGATCCAAAATCGATTGCAACGGGCAATCTGGACCCGAGATCAAGAGACGGATTACACTTGTAGGAATGCAATGTAAGGAGTGGAAAAGATCTGGAAAAGCAAAGATATTAGCATTGCAACAAAAACCAGACTGGTCAATGCAATCGTCTTTCCTATAACGATGTATGGTTGTGAAAGTTGGACACTCAGGAAAATGGACAGAAGGAAAATTGATGCGATTGAACTCTGGTGCTGGAGTAGAATCCTACGGATACCTTGGACTGCCATGACAACAAACAAGGTAGCGTTAGATCGTGTCAAACCAAAAATATCACTAGAGGGCAAAATCATTAAACAGCGGCTTTTTTTGGCCACGTGATGCGTACTAACTCACTGGAAACAGTACTGATGGTTGGCAAGGTCATTGGAAGGAAAAGATCAGGACGACAAAGAAAAAGATGGCTAGATACAATCAAGGCCACCACCAACATGTCAATCACCGAACTGAAAGAAGCCGTGAAAGACAGGAATGCGTGGAGAACATTGATCCATAGAGTGACCGAAGGTCGGATGTGACTGAACAGATAATCATCATGACATGACGTAGTCAGTAAAGGCCATGACATCTGAGGGGTTAGACAGCCAGGAATGTAGTTAACTCTGATCCCGGCTGTTGCAGCAAGATGTCAGACCTTTGTTACAGTTAACACCCACCTGCGTCATAATAGTATTGTGTGGTATAGATAGGGGGTTAAAGGGGTTGTTCAGTGTTTTGCAAATAAAAATAGGACTCTATGACCACACGTGTCCTTCATAGGAAAACATTGAAGAGGGAAACATTGAGGTAGCTCATGATTTGCAGTCATGCCAGCAGTTTAGTATGACTCCCCATGATTCTATATTGCCGTGAAGACCTCGCCTAAGATGCATTTATTGTTTAGGCTACCATTATTTTTTATATTCTACCATTATAAATATCACTACTTGCAGTCAACTATTTGTATCCAGTTCCTAAACAGGTTCTACTCAATTACAGTTTGTTACATTGTATCAACGCCAGTGAAGAGAGAGGTGGGTACTACTCATGTATTTAGATCACAGAGAATTTGCTATATTGATACATTGTAAAATATTACAGCTGCATGAAAATATGACTATATCTGTAGGGTTTTCAGCCTGTACATGTAAGAAAGAATGTTTCCATTCAATTGAAGCAAGAGGAGCTCTAGGAAATAGTGAGGATTTAAAATACTCGTGTCCACGGGCACAGATCCGCAGTGGGTCACCCGCACGCGTGATCCGCGCCCCATAGGGATGCATTGAACATCCGCAGGTATTTAAATACTTGCGGATGTCATTTTCCCTTGAGGCGCAGATTGCGTGTGCGGGAAAACACCCGCAACATGCTCCATTTTAGTGCGGGTCTCCCGCGGGGACGGCTCCCGCAGGCTTCTATTGAAACCTATGGAAGCTGTCCAGATCCGCGGCACACCCGCAGCTGAATTCCAGCTCTCTGGCACGGTGCATGCGCGTGGCACGCAAAGGAGGGACCCGCTGCAGGATTCTGCATGAAGGGCCTGATTTTTCCCGTGGACATGAGGCCTAAGAAGAGTACTTGACCATTCATAACATAACATTACATACAAAATTACAAAAAGTGAAAACAAACAAGCCTTTAGGGTCATGTATCATTAAATGTAGTTTGTTCAAAACATTTATTATATTTGCCATGACCTGGAACCAGCGGCATATTTCTGAGTATATTATAAGGGCAATTCATGGTGGAAAGCCTGCCCAACTAGTCTTACAGGAGGTCAAACATATGTCGACAAATAGTGATTGCTTAACTCCACTTTTCTGAAACTGTCAGGGCCGTGGGAATTTGAACTAAAATGGAAGAATGTGTTGATAATCTGACCACTGTATATGCTATTTACTCCATATTTTCGGACTATGATGAAGGCTTCTTGAGTCCAATTGGATCATGATGAATGGACTTTTCTAAGCCACTAAGTGAGCTCTGTTAAGTATCTTGACCTTAATTCATTTTTTGCACAGATGGATATACCACAATGGTGACAATTTGTATATACAGTGTGTCCTGCTATTTTATGTCTTAGGTGTCAGCCAATGAAGTAGAACTGTAGCTAGGTGGGTCTGTTATCAGGTTCAGTGTAGAAACACCCCCACCTTTCCATTCCTCATACACACATACTTTAAGGGCTTGTCACACTAGTGTCACGTCCTCATTAGGGACTTCCATTTTTCTCTTCCATTTTTGAAGCAGAGAAGGGGAATTAAAATAGAAATATACTGTTTTCATTTTTTCCCCATTGATTTCAATGGATTAAAAAAAAAAGAAAGGTTTCTGTCCCAAAGACAGCACAGAGAAGTGGAAATCCCTAGCGTAGGTTAATATTGGCTGCGAGGTCCAGGCACGACGTTATTTCTTCCAGGTCCGGCGCTGGTTCCCTTAGGGCGGCAGCACGGCTCTGAGAGCCTTTTCTGATGTAAGTGGGTGGGCCTTCTTCCTCCACCCACCAGCATGTCATTGGCTCCGCCCCCTTGCTAGGGATAAAAGGCAGCAGCTGGCTAGGTTCATTGCCAGTGTTTGTTTGTACCTAGTGAGGTTAACTAGGTCTCTCTGGTCCTCTAACCATTGCTTTAACCCTTGCTTTAACCCTTTTCAGCCACGAGTGTCTTTCAGTTTTTGTGCTCGGTAGAGGCAGTCCAAGCCTTTTCTCAGTTGAAGAAGGCCTTTTCTTCGGCACCAGTTCTTGCCCAACCGGATTTTGATCGGCCATTCGTTGTTGAGGTTGATGCGTCAGAGCATGGTGTGGGTGCAGTTTTGTCGCAGGAATTCCAAGGAGGATCGGGCTTGCAGCCTTGTGCTTTCTTCTCCAAGAAATTCAACCCAGCCGAGCGAAATTATGATATTGGCAATAGGGAGTTATTGGCTATAAAATGGGCCTTTGACGAGTGGCGACACTTTCTTGAGGGTGCCCGGCATACTATTACAGTGCTTACCGATCATAAGAATTTAATTTACTTGGAAACGGCTAAACGCCTTAATGCCTCACAAGCCCGATGGACACTTTTTTTTCCTCTGTTCAACTTTATGGTTACGTACATTCCGGGTACTAAGAATGTCAAGGCAGATGCCCTGTCGCGCAGTTTTGAGGCACCTGATTCCATGGAGTGCCAACCAGTAAATATTTTACAACCAGGCACTGTAGTGGCTACTCTCTCCTCTAGCTTGGCAACTCAACTTCAAGTGGAACAACAGACAGCCCCAGAAGGTGTTCCGGAAGGGAGGTTATTCGTTCCCAGTACCTTGAGATTAGTGGTTTTGAAGGAAATGCATTCGTCAAGATTAGCAGGGCACCCAGGCATTAGAGGAACCCTGAGTTTTTTGTTTGCGTCTTTATTGGTGGCCGCAAATGTCGCGGGATGTTAAGAGCTTTGTTAGGGCCTGTTCAGTCTGTGCCCGAGGGAAGGCCGTTCGCAGACCTCCGGAGGGTCCGCTTCTGCCTTTACCCATTTCTAACAAACCGTGGTCGCACCTTTCTATGGATTTTATCACGGACTTACCCGAATCGTTAGGTAACTCCATCATCCTAGTGGTAGTCAACAGGTTTACCAAGATGGCTCACTTTGTTCCTCTTAAGAAACTACCCACTGCTTCTGAGTTGGCCACCGTTTTCACCAAAGAGATTGTTCGGTTACACGGCATTCCCACCAACATTGTTTCTGACCGTGGTGTCCAATTTGTAGCTCAATTTTGGTGAACTTTTTGTAAGCGGATCGGTGTTCCACAAGACACTATTGAAGGAATTCATTCCTGCGGTGGTGCCCACCTCCGTTCCCCCACCGCCCACCCTCGTTCAGGGAGAATTAGAGTACGAGGTGGAGAGGATATTAGACTCCAGGATACTTCGTGGTTCCCTTCAGTATCTCATTGCATGGAAGGGATTTGGTCCGGAGGAACATTCTTGGGTTCCTGCCAGAGAAGTTTATGCTCCTCGTCTTGTGCTCTCTTTTCATAGGAGAGGCGGGACGAGGGCGGGGCTAATTCTTGGAACTTAGCCCCGCCCCCTTCCTGCCTCCTTTAATTGCAAATAGTGCCGATGGGCGGAGAGGAGGAAGAGAGGGGGCGGGAGCTCAGTTCCTGCTTCTGGCTCTTCCATCCTCCCCCCCTGCAGATGAGGAAGACGTATATCGGCTCGGCGTAAGAACCGAGCCGATATACGTTCGTGTGAATGCACCCTAATGCTGTGCTGATGCATCATGGGATAAATGTCAAAGTGAAACCAAAAAAGTCTCATCATCTAGGTGGTGTCGAATAAGCATCAGACAAGGGGCTGTACTGCATGGAAGTGGGTGCAATACACAGACGAGAACTTCAGAGTGTGACAGGTAATCAGGTGAGGGGGCAGGGATGGAAAAATGTGTTTTTGCAAGAGTGGCCCTTTAAAGCGGGTCTGGGAAAACTGCTGACAGCTCGATGTAGGGACGAAGGAGCAGGGTGTCATCATAGCACTTCAATTAAAAAAAAGACCTTCCATTATAGTAGTTGCAGCCATTCATGCAGCAGAAAAAATATTGATTTTATCACTGCTGATGATTATTACACACTTCACAAAGGTATATTTTAGCTCTCCGCCTCTGTCTCTACATAGGGCTGCCAGTAGTTCTGCATCAGTAAAACTATCCTTGAACTCGCAGGCTGGATTTAACTTTCAACTGGCAAAACACATAAGTGAAAAGTTGGTTGAACTGAGCTGATTTTGATGGGTTCAGCCACTATCCTATGCATATCAGCCCCTCCTGATTCTCCCCCAGCAGCAGATGTGCAGGGAAAAACTAAGAGGGCATGTTGGATTTTAACTTGCCAATCATATTCCATTCTTCCCATTGATAAAATCATGTACAATTGGCCAAGTTGGAAAGAATAGCTTTATGACTGACAGTTATTCCATGTGTATGGCCAAGTTTAGGATTTTTCTTGTCTAGTGCAGAGTAAGGGCAGTTATTTTAGAATAGTTCTGAATACATTGTCATCTTGTTAAGAACACTTCTGCAAAATCTCATGATCAAAAGACTTTTGTCTACATGACTATCATAGCCCAACTGCCTGGAGTGCATTTTTTGCGATCACTTATCTACTGAAAATCCCCTAAAGGACAAAATTACATTTTTAACTAGAATGCATGATTCATTTTTCTACAATTTGTGAAGAGCAAAGTAGATTTTTTTCTGACATTAGTAATACAGACTTAATCACAGTCTAAGATACAATCCACAAGCTTGCTTAAAGCTTATGGGAAATTATAGGCCAAACTTGCTCATGTTTGGATTCCCCTTAAAAGCACAGTTTCTGAAACATTTTATTAGTCACTCTATTAGAACTATGTTTTTGTGGGCATCCTTAACCCTTGACTGGTAATGCAGCATTGCCTTATTCACTTGAATGGGACTAAACTGCAATACCAGACATAACCTATTAAGAAGAGCGGTGCTGTTTCCTTGATGAAAAAAGCAGACAATTTTTTCTAATCCCAGGCAACCCCTTCATGCCCTTTATGTTTGTTGTAATACCATATTTTTGTAGTTAGTCACAAAGCCATAGAAGAATTTGGGAATATAAATTTATAACAACTTTTGACATGTTCAATAGAGGGTTAAATTATTCACAAGGATTTATGCATGAAATGGGAAGTATGAGAATTGTATAGCACAGATACAGACATCCCAATATCTGAAAACCGATTGAGCGGCCCACATACCTCAGATAGGACAATTCCCATCCTAAACACATCAAAAAGTCCATTGTCTACAGCCAGGCCATCAGATACAACCGGATCTGCTGCAACCCAACAGACAGAGAGGAACATCTATACCATCTTAAAAGGATATTTTTTCATCAGGGCTACCATCCCACCTCAATTGATGACTAAATCAGCAGAGCAACCAGGATACCCAAAAATCAACTACTCCGATATACAGAGAAGGAAAAAAACAACCCTGCACCTCTAGTAGTGACTACAATTCACAACTAGAGATACTAAGGAAAATCGCAAAGAAACTCCATCACACCCTACACAAGGATGACCGTCTGAAAGCCATATTCCCGGACCCTCCGCTTATGTGTTACAGGCAACCTCCAAATTTGAGGAACCTTAGAATCAGGAGTGCATTGCCCTCTGACACACAAAAAAGAACTTATCCCTGTAATGTGAGGAGCTGCAAGACCGTCTCACATACACTGACTGCGGACAGGATACAAATCCCCAATACACAACTGGACTATAAGATCCCAGGGATATTCACATGTTCCACGTCTGATGTTGTGTACCTGATCCTGTGCAGTAAATGTCCTGTTGGGGGACTTTATGTTGGAGAAACAGGGCAAAAGCTGAAAGCAAGGATGAGATCTCATCGCCATACAATTAAACAAGGAAAGACAGATTACCTGTGGCCGAGCACTTTTCTAGTCACGGACACAACATAGGAGATATGAGAGTTATGATACTAAAGGATGGTTTCAAGTCACAAAGCCATGGAAGAATTTAGGAACATAAATTTGTAACAACTTTTGACACATTCAACAGGGGATTAAATTATTCACGCGGATTTAAGCATGAATGGAAGGTATGCGAATTGTATAGCACAGATAACACTTCTGGTCTGGTAACCTCCCCAACAGTAATTCAGGGACCATAAAACTTTCAATCCCTTAGCAGTGTCTAGTTACAAAATCTTTATGATTCTGTTATAGTATTCCTTTAAGTGCAAACCAATCACATCCATGTCTGTACCTTGTCATAGGTATGTGTGTCATAAGTGTGTATAAATATGCATGCCTCTTTGGATCTATTTCATTTTAGCCTGAAGCAGAACCCTGCGTTGGTTCGGAAGCTCGCATTAACATCATGTATTTTTGTTAGCCATTAAAAGGTATCATATTTACAAGATTACTTGGTTTCTCTTGCTGGGAACAATCACATTTTACCATATTTTTGATTCCACTATTGTGTCTTGTACTTGGATTTAACTTGTAAAAACCTTTGAGGATAAGATCTACATATGAGATTGTCATAGGCTTTGCAGAACTAATATTGCATCGGTACAGTGATACTTGTGCAATAGAACACAGAAATATAATGTAACACAGAGAATACTACCCCTCTTCATAATAGGCTGGCTACACTCTGAATCTCAATTGGATCAGCTTGTTTAGTTATTTAAAAAATACTACACTTAAAAACAAATGAAGCTTGTCAAATAAAGAAAAACATTTGTGTCCAAGAAATATCCAGCTACTAGAAACAAAAATATGATTAATATGAAAGCACAGCCTGTACTTTCATAATAGCTCAACTATCAGAGACATATATCTAAATAGTCCAACTAGTCCAGCAAAAAAGCAATAAAAAGTTTCTTTAAAACTTTGCCACATTCCTTTTTTGTAGAATAACTTTTTCTAGCTGATCGGGCATCAAGTTTACTAGCGCTTGGCACTCCTCAAGTGTGGTTGAATCCCAAATTTGCCTCTAATCTGTCTTTGGTGTGACAGGGATTTTCATGCAGCTCCAGCTTCAATTTTGCCAAAAGGACTCAATTGGTGACAAATCAGCACTATTGCTGGGCAGAGATCCTATTTTGAGCCAACTAGGCTTTAGTTGACTTAGCTGTATGACTGGACGCTGCATCTGGTTGGAAGATGAATTCTCCATCATTAGTTTGAAGCTTCAGAATAGAGGACAAAAGCTTTTAACTAGTGATGAGCGAGCATACTCGCTAAGGGCAATTGCTCGAGTGAGCATTGCCCGTAGCGAGTACCTGCCCACTCGAGAGAAAAGGTTCGGCTGCCGGCGGCGGGCAGGGAGCTGCGGGGGAGAGCGGGAGGAATAAAGGGGAGATCTCTCTCTCTCCCTCTCCCCCCCCCCCCCCCCCCGCTCCCCCCTGCTGACTGCCGCAACTCACCGCTCCCCCGTGCCGGCAGCCGAACCTTTTCTCTCGAGCGGGCAGGTACTAACTAAGGGCAATGCTCGCTCGAGCAATTGCCCTTAGCGAGTATGCTCGCTCATCTCTACTTTCAACCAAATTTTTTTGTACCCAGGAGCATTGCTAGTAATCACTATGAAGTGGAGACTGCCTATGTCTTTAGCTGACATGCATCCCCACATCATTACAGAAGCTGGAAATTTCACTGTCTGAGTTAGGTAGTCTGATTGAAAGGCTTCTTCAGAATTTCAAATCACTTGTTTGCATTCATAGCCATTGCAGAGATCGGGCCACGGCTCATAATTCCATATATTTTTAATTTCACTGACAAGGCCTCCAGTTTTGGCGCTCCTTAGCCCATGCCAGACATTTCTTTTTTGCAAGCTCACAACAAGTGGATTTTTCTTTGCCTTGTAGAAGCCATAACCTATTCTGCATATTATTCTATTGCATGGGTCAGAAGCGTGTCGTTTCTCCTTAAGGAGAGCACCCAAAAAGTGTGTAGAGACACTTAGGGGTGAGTGGATCAGGGGATAGTATAGTCTCTCCCCAAGAAGAGCACCCAGAAGGGGTGTTGGGACACCTAAAAGCTAAGTAAGGAGACTTATAAGGCAATGCTCCTCTGGGAAATTTATGCAAATAAGAAAGATGTAAAAATACCTCTACAGCGCCATCTATTGGATGGCAGCATTCCTTCAATTCAAAGTGACCTTTTAACAAGTCCTCAATGATTGGAAATATTAAACCAAGCCACAAACCATGCCCACCATGCAACATGGTTTCTGGCTTGGTTTAAAATTCCTAATCATTGAGGACTAGAGATGAGCGAACCTACTAGGTCAAGCCCCTTTTTCGCCTGAGCGCCGCGATTTTCGAGTACTTCCGTACTCGGGTGAAAAGATTCGGGGGGCGCCGTGGGTGAGTGGGGGGTTGCAGCGGGGAGTGGGGGGGAGAGGGCTCCCCCCTGTTCCCCGCTGCTACCCCCGCTCTGCCACTCCTCCCCCCGCCCCCCGGCGCCCCCCGAATCTTTTCACCCGAGTACGGAAATACTCGAAAAATCGCGGTGCTCGATCGAGTAATTACTCGAAAGGAGTATATTCGCTCATCTCTATTGAGGACTTGTTATAAGGTCACTTTGCATTGAAGGAATGCTGCTATCCAATAGATGGCGCTGTAGAGGTAGTTTTACATCTTTCTTATTTGCATTCTATTGCATGTTATGTTACTTACATTCTTGCTGGTTATGAAATGCTTCTTCATTGAAATTGCAGCAACTGATGCTTGCCAGTTCTTTTTGACGACTCTGGTCCGCGCTCTTTTGTATTGCACAGAAAGTTTTGATGCTTGGCCTGTTTCTTCCCACCAGCAGTTAAGATCACTTTTGTACATTGTGAAACAATGCCTTATAAGATTTTCTCTTTGATGCAGTCTTATGGTTGCTTTCCTCAGTTGGTCGTGTACCGGTTTGTCAAACAGCATTTTTATAAATTAAATGGAAAAGTTTTGCGCTTAAATACCTTATACTGTATACTTCACCTGGCTTAGGCTTCAATCACATGAGCGCATAAATAGCACGCTTTTACGGCTGACCGATATACACGACCATCTGAGTCCTTGGTTTCAAATGCATCTGTTCACACGGACAAATATACTGCATGTGTATACATCGGACCGTGAAAAATGAAACATACACGACTGAAATACATGCTGACGCATATACGGTGGGCAAAAAGATAGTTCTGGAACTATCTTTTGCCCGATATATAAGCCGGTGACTCCCATAGACTCCCATGGGAGCTGGGGAAAAAAGTAGGGGGAGGCATTTTAGCAGCGTCCAACACTGCGAAAAACTTACAGGTGCCTCTGTATAGGCATTGGAAGAGGGTTTTCCAGGGTGCAATGTATTTTCTTGATTAAAAAACGTTGCTCTCGGTCGTGTGAATGGGTGAGAAAACACTGGCCGTGAGCGCAGAAAAACAGCCATTCATGCAATTTTATGACGCGGACGAGAAAGCATGAAAGCACATACGGCCGTGTGAAAAAGCCCTCAAACAGGAAGCCAAAGTGCAAAGTTATTCAAATTAATTATCTTTATTAAATGGGTTTTCACGTGACCTAAGAATGCTTCACAGTTACTCTGTCCTTCCTAGTTGCTGCTGACCAGCGCATGTGATTGCTGCAGCCAATCACTGGCTATAGAATGCCAATAACAGTTGGACTATGCATATTCATCATTACACTCTTGGATTACTCCCAGATTAATCTGTGACATCATAGAGTCAATCATGTGACTTCTGGAGAGCAGAGTGCTTGTGCTCCAGCAGGTGCAATGATGAACAAATCAAGCACCAGCAGACAGATCACACATCATGTGACCAGAAGTTTGAAACAGATATAACCAGGTTATTATGAATAATTTATCCATTAACAGCAACAAGCTGAATATTAATGTTCACTATCATCAATGTATACATGCTTCTAAATAATCATCAGGCAGAGAAATGGCTTCTGAGGGGTTAGTCACACGGGCACATCCGGGGCACCGATGCGTCCGTTTTCCTGCAGGATAAGACGTCCGCACTGCAGGTATGGATGATTCTCCGCACCACTGGCAGAAAGGATACATGACCGGCTCCATTGCCGGTCATGTGTTCTTTCCTCCGGCGCTGCGGAGAGACGTGCGCACTGAAAGTGCGGCCGTCTTCTTTGTGCAGGAAGATGAGCGCATCGGTGCCCGGATGTGCCCGTGTGACTAAGCCCTGACTGGTACATCTGTACCGCTTCTGCATCCATTTTAATGCTGAACTTCTGTCTGTGCAGGATCAACTGGATCAAAGCTACTGCACTGGGGGCCACCATTTTGATGCTCTGTCTTCAACTCTGCTTTTAAATAGAGCACAGCTAGCACAATCTGATTATGCTCCAAGGAGTGTGCTCCAGTAACAATGAACAGCCAGAGCATGTGCTCCAGAGATGCTCCTGGCAATTATGAACAGGCAGAGCATGTTTCTGCACTCTGAGCATGCTCAGAGTGCAATGATGAATGCATCTTATAATTAGTGTTGCTCGTTGTGATCGGCCGGGCCATAAAATTGGGATGATATGTGCTAAATTAGATTGTTTTTAATGGAAGTCAGATTCCGGGTGTCCCAATTAACAATTATTTTTTAAAATTGGGTCGGTCACTTCTGACCTGATTATTTTGATAATTGCTCAACACTACTTATGATAATTCCCGGGGAATACATCAACATGTTCTCTTTCCAGCTTTTCTATTGTCGCTTCACAACTAGAAACAGTGACATTTCAGCTAATGGCAAGCCTTTCTCGAGTTTGAGAAAGGCTTGCCAATAGCCGAAATGTTACTGTTTCCCTATGTGATGGGATCATAAATAACCTGAAAGGGAATATGCTGTATACAATATAGCACAGCGATCTTTAATAAATGTTGGCCACTAGTGAATGACCGAAAACAGCTCCAATAATTGTATTAGTTATTTTGGAGAAGAATGCAGACAGAAGTTCATGATGTGCCAATAGATATTTTGGCCAGAGGGTTGATGAGATTTAAAAAATTTGTCAATTCTGTCTTTCACTTAAAATTATGTTATTGCTTGACACACCCAACACAATATCATATTTACGGTTCTAGATTTTTCTGCATTGAGTCAGGGCTGGCTGCAGTGGGAATTTAGAGAATGTAGTTGCTTTTTTGCATGTAAATGATCCAAAAGTTAACAAATTGATTCTTTTCGCCTTTGTCAGACAAACCAATTTTGCATTGTAAAATATTGTGAGATTTATAGATAATAATGAAAATGATAAATGCTTTCAGAGCATCTCTATCCATAATACAACTCATTAAAAAAAAATAATGCACCAAGTGTTACGATCGTGTGGGCAACCTAAGCATGGGAGCCCACACGATCGTACCCAAAAAGGGAAAATGTAATGGACGCACACAGGTAGCACTAGGGTCACACGGGATTCACACAGGTTTCAGGCAACTGACCCTGTTCTACACGGGAGGATGGCATGGCCCTACCTAAGCGGGGAACAGTGCCCCAATAAGGGCAGCCCAGCGGTCTTCGGATCTGGGCCCTAGCTGATCCTAGGAACCACGCCACAGAACAGGAGACATACACATGCTACATGACAGAGCCAGAACCACAGGATACACAGCATACAGCAGCCACAATGCAACCATTAGAAACTGATGAGCTGAATATGAATACCAGGTATTGGTTGACATTTTGTACAAAACATGGAAGATGCGGGCCACTTCACGGCTCCTGGTTATACCGCTAGTCCCTACACTAACCAGTAGTCCAGAAGAATAGGACAGAGTTCACACAGAAAGCTGCAACAGGACAGGACACAGATAGCAGGTCACGCAGCAAACTGACACAAAACTGACAGAATTTAAACGTACAAACGGACATGAACCAGCAAGACAGAAATCACTCAGCAAAGCTTGCAACAGGACAGAACAGAGCACTGGACACACAGCCAGGTGCATCAGGAACAGAACAGAGTACAAGCACACACCCAGACAGACTCCACTCAGAGATCACATGCACACAGATGAAACTCACAGCAAGTCTATGTGTCCTGATACCAGGGGGAATAGACAGTCAACTACACAAGCTGACATAGGGAACAGTGTCAAGTTACACCAACTGACACCCAGAATAAGACATAAGACCTTTGGAGGCTGCACCTGTACAGGGGGAAGGCAAAGGGGGCTGCATGTATGGCAGACTAGGACTACAGGTGTCCAAACAATCTTGGGGAAGCAGAGAGCCAATAGACCTACTTGCAAACACAGATCAGAGTGGGAACAAGCTGAACATGACTGATAACAAGTTACAGGACACAGAAGTAACATGAGTGCTCACCTTGGGAACCCAGCCAGACTGACCAGGAGCTGGGTTTATATGTGAGCACAGATCCAGGAGATGGGCTAGCAGGAAGTACCACACCCAGCCAGCTCAATTAACCCTCAACCACCTGACTGTGCTGCTAGGAGTACATAGTACAACAAATCCCAGCAGCACACGTAACACCAAGACCACGTTGGTGCAATCAAATGAAACTTTATATGTGAGAATGGGATGATGCTACATGTAAGTGATTACAATATTAGAGCAAAAGTATACTCTTATTGCAGAAAACTGTGCAAGTCCAAGGAGGCTCTTGTACCCTGTTGGGCCACCTCTAGCCTGAATACATGATGAGATACAGTTGGCTGTTTAGGTATACAGGTCCAGTATGTTATCCTGAAGCACATTTGCTCACATATGTGGCAACTTGACCTTTAGATTCTGCAAACTCATAGGTTGCCGAAGCTGGCATCCCAACGGGTCCCATAAATGCTTGATCGAAAGGATTTGTGCAGTTTTAGAACACCTCAACTTTTCCAGTTTTTATTGATATAAACACAGTTTAATGTCTTAAATGTACTTTGAAATTAAAGCATAGAACTAATAAACAAGTTAAGAATATAAATAATGGATTAACTTTGTTTCACCAAATAAAGTAGCCCCCTCTAGCTGATCAAGGCATTCTTTCTACAATTGCATTCAGATATTGTTCAGAAATTTCTTCCTAACATTGTTACAGAAGTTCCCACAAATATGCTGCACTTTCACCATTCTTTTCAGTTCATCCTAAACAAGCTCAATGGGGTTTAGGTCTGGATACTTCTTCTTGTCTTCTTAAGTACTTCTCACATGAACTAGGAGTATTGTCTTGCTGTAATATGAACCTTTGATCAACTAGACGTACTCCAGAGAGTATTGCACGGTGTATCAAAATGCTCGATAGCCTTTTTTGTCCAGTGTGCCAATCATCCTCGGCAAGTTGCCAACTGCGGATCTATCAAAAAAGCCCCAGACCATTATGCTTCCTTCTCCACATTTGACAGTTGGTGTCACACACTCAGGAACCATCCTTTCACCTACTCGACAAAGTACACATACCCTGAATGCATCAAAGATGTTAAATTTTGATTCACCGGTCCATTAGATCTTCTTCCACTCTTCAGTAGTCCACTGGTAGTGCCGCTTGGCCAGGCAAGTATTTTTTTTCATTTTGCAATCTTAGCAGTGGCTTTCTCACTGATACTCTACCTGTCAAACCAGCAGATGAAAGACTTCTTTTCACAGCTGAAATAGAAACTTATTTATTTCTTGCTGTAATAAGCTTTGCTTGGAAATTTTGTGCTGTGAGACGTAAACTGTTGACTCTCAAAAATTTGGGTCTGTTGGACCTCTTCTTGTCAGAGTTTTCTCTGGTTTCCAAGTGCCTTTTGATGGTATAGGAAACTGTACTGACTGCCATCTTGGTTTTCTTGGCAATTTCTCTGAAGGACAGACCTACACTAAGGCCTCATGTCCATGGGGAAAATCAGGCCCGCCGTGGATTCTTCATGTAGAATCCGTAGCGGGTCCCTCCTGCCCCGCGGACATGAGGCCTAAAAATCAGAATAAACTCACCTGCTCCGGACGATGCGGATCTTCCTTCCTTCGGGGCCGGATCTTTTTTCTACGGCCCGGCAGATGTGCACATCCGCCAGGCCGAAGAAAGAAGATCCGTCCGCGAAGAAGGTAAGAACCACATCGCCCAGAGCAGGTGAGTTTAATTCTGGTACGGGTCTCCCGTGGATCCGGACAGCTTCCATAGGCTTCAATAGAAGCCTGCGGGAGACCCGCACGAAAATGGAGCATGTCCATTTTTTTCCCGCACGCGGATCCGCACCTGACGGAAAAAAATGACATCCGCAGGTATTTAACTACCTGCGGGTGTCCAATGCTTCCCTATGGGGCGCGGATCCGCGTGCGGGAGAAACGCTGCGGATTTTAAGCCCGTGGACATGAGGCCTAAGGGTTATATTTGTCTGTCTTCTTTGGTGTCTTGCCATTGGGATTGCAATGTGCTCTGTCCTGAAGAGCAAAATTGTCCAAATGCTGCTCTAGAGGATGTTCTAATGCAGCCTGTTTAAACACTGGTTATATAGAATCAGAGGGTTTGAAAGTAATCTCTCAAAGTTGTGACACCTGTAGAGAAAGTTTGCATACAATTTCAAACCATAATTTGCTTTCTGTGCTGCGGAGCAGCTGTCCTCATGTTCCCTGAAAAAAGCCCTTTGGTTAAAATCATAAATTCAGACTTCTGTTGTGTTTCATGTTAAAATGTCATAGACTTTTGTACCATTTTACATTATTTGAGCTGTGTTAATGTAAAAAAATAACTAAAAAAACAGAAGTGTTCTAAAACTTTTGACAAGTAATGTAAAGGACGCTGTGGCACCAGATTGCCTTCTGCTAAGTGGCTGTAAAGTGTCTGGGCAGAGACAGGATTCTGAAGGTGCCAACTCTCTCTGGATGGTGGACAATGACATGGTTGGATCAGCGGATCAACGATCCTCACTACTGGTGGTCTGTCTGTGTCTGTTTGCCATGTGTGCATGCCCTTATATAACCACTGCTTCCAATACTTCCTAACAGCTAGGACAGAATGGCCTAGATGGCAGGCATTTCGTCGAAACAACTATATTGCTTCTCTCATTCCAAATATGCACCCCTCTCAAAGTCTGATAACGAAGCAAAATGTCTTTGAGTGTATCATAGAGGCATGTCTAACAGCGATCTCTCAACAATAGGTGCCCAAAAGCAGCCTCTGAGAGCCTTTTTTTAGGGCAACAAGGAAAGTGATTTTATGGCCTCTGGTGGCAAGACCCAGTGTCTAATCAGACCACAATTGTAATCATTTACATATTTGCATGAGACATAACTGCATACAGAGTTTTGCAGCTATCTGGCATTTTTTTCTGAGTGCATTATTTTTTTTTGTCAATGAGTGTATTTCGACAAATGGTAAAATACGAGTGTCAGGCAGCTGCTGCCAAGGCAAATAGGATCATGGGGTGCATCAAAAGAGATCTAGGGGCACATGACAAGAGCATTGCTCTTTCTCTTTACTAGTCATTGGTCAGACCACACAAGCAATATTGTATATAGTTTTGGGCACCAAGAAGGACACAAAGGTGAGTACAAAGGTGAGCAACTAAAGTAATAAATGGAATGGACGGACTACAATATCCAGAGAGGTTATCAAAATTGGGGTTATTTAGTTTTAAAAAAAGACGGCTGGGGGGCAACCTAATAACTATGTGTAATATATCAGGGGACAATACAGAGATCTCTGCTATCATCTGTTTATACCCAGGACTGTGACTGCAACTGTCTACATCTGTAATCCTCTACATCTAGAGATGGCGAATTCACAAAACGAGTACAAAAGGGGCCTGGACACCTTTCTTGAGTGTAACAGTATTACATTCTATAGTCACTTATTATTTTAGAGGGGTTGTTGATCCAGAGATTACTCTGATTGCCAGATTTGAAGTCAGGAAGGAATTGTTACAAAAATTGTCTTTGACCTCGTGTTTTTTTTGCCTTCCTCTGGATCGACTTTGCAGGATAAAAGGGTAAACTAGATGGATATGTGTCTTTTTTCAGCCTTACATACAATGCTATTATGTAAAAATAAATCAGCTTTAGTTTTGCACCAGTCTTTTTGAATCACCCGCGTATGCTGCTAATATGAAAGAGACATATGAGGTCATGAAACTGCTGTGGGCCGGCTAGAATCACATATGAAGAACACCAATGGAATATCTGTGGGGACTTACAAGTCATTTCTCTTTTGCTCAGGCTACAACTTGGTTTTACGAAGTACTGTTGTTTTATCTGTGAATAGGACAGCAGAGACCTATAAATCATTATACCCAGAATGAGTGGGAAAGCATACATCACTAGCCCCAGGGCAGAAGAATGTTTTTCATGAACCACTTGTTCATCCAGAGCAAGTGTACTCCATATAAAGTTTGATTGTATAAAAAAACTTGGCTCGAACCAGAGATGCATTTCCATACTTAAAGTGATTGCCTAAAATATATTTTTTTGTAAAATAGTAAATGAACTAATACTTGTCGCTCCCAACTCCTCGCAAGTTCCCTAACAGCAACTAGTGGTCTTCCCCGTCATAATAAATAATAATAATCTTTATTTGTATAGCGCCAACTTATTCCGCAGCGCTTTCAGGCATGGATAAATGCAAAACAATACAACAATTGCAACAATTACAATGTGAGATACATTGGGTTAGACAGAAATGGGTTGAGGGTAGTACAGGAGGTACAGGGGTTGGGGAACACAGGCAATAGGGAATTTCATGTGCAAATCAATTATTAGAAGGCAAACAGGGTGGAGCACCATAGGGAGGGGCGAGAGACTATGTCAGGAGATTTGGTATGCTTCCCTGAAGAGGTGCATTTTTAAGGCACGTCTGAAATTTCGTGCATCGGGAATTGTCCAAATGCCTTGGGGTAGAGCATTCCAGAGGATGGGTGCTGCTCTGGTGAAGTCCTGTAGGCGAGCATGTGAGGTTCGTATTACAGGGGTGTTTAGTCTGAGTGTGTTAGCCGATCGGAGTGAGCGGGCTGGGTGGTGTACTGACAGTCATACGTTATTTACAGGCTGGTGCAGCCTGATTACAGGACATCATAGCAGGTTGCAGTTAATCATAGAGCCCAGTGCTTAATTGAAGGGATAAGTCAAATGACATGCCAAGCTTAGCCCATACACAAACTCCTTTCATTAACAGCAACCTTGGGAACGATGTGGAGTATATGGGGTCCTCCGATGCATCCTCTCTTCAACCCAGAATATCTCCAGTTTCAATGTATAAATGCACCCAAACAGTTGCTCCCCTGCTACATCTATAGATAAGAGACCCCCATCACGTGAGGAGGAGCAGGACTGGAAAGAACACATATAGGCAAAGCCTTTGAAATCTGAAATAGATTACCTCTTCCATCGTCTGGAAGCCTCCCATAAAAGAGACATAGCCGCTCGACAAAAATATATTGCATCATCATAGGAGCATCTCAACTATAGGAATAAGACCAGAAATTATTTTGCAAATTAGTCCAAAGGTCTATGGACCATTCAATTGAAAATGGATAGAATACACAAAACGGTCTCCAAGCCTGTTGACTGCTCATGCCCCAGAGACATCATATGCAGAAAACATTTTACAAGGAAAAATGCAATATTGCGGACAGACAGAGATCCAAATAGTCAGAGGGAAGTAATCCTCCAGAATCTCCTCTCATCATCCTTCCCAACATGGCTAGATGCACCCTTCAGTTACACGAACCACTCCTCAGAATCCTTAGGTATAAAGGTATATACCTTATCGCTGGAGATGCTCTTTCCATCTCATAGCTAGAAACGATGACAAATCAGCTATCTTCAGATCTTTAGCTACCTATGGTGACCTTACTGGCCTGGCCATCTATGTGCCCCATACTAGTTCCTCCTCCTAAGGAGCAGTGAAAAGTGGTCAATGCGCAACCACAAAGTCATCCTCTCAAATCAAACTTCACCACTAATCAAGTGCTTGTTGCTAGATCTCAGGTCCAAAGTTGTTGATGTCAAGGAGACCACATAGAGGACTATACTTACTCAGAGGGCTAGGTGGGCTGTAAGACCTCTATTCATCGTTTCTCATTTGTAGTTAAACATTTGCAGTTAAACATGTTATTAATGTGATATATATGGAATTGCAGTAAACATGGAAACAGAAGACTTAGATTTATGTGACATATGTTGCACTTATATACAGAACAGTTTTAGCTACCAGGTTCATTGTGTAAAACATTATATGACTGATGTTTGCATAAGGAGGACCAATAAGGTTCATGTTTCTTCCTTAAGGCTTCGTATAGAGTGTGCCTCTACTACTGACTTTCTCCTCCCCTCTTAGGGATTACAATACTTAGTGTTGTACTAGACATGTATTCTAAAGTAGATGCTGGACTTGACTTAATGGGACATAGCCCACAAAGCCATGTTTGCTTTCCTTTTCCTTTCTTCTCTCCTTTCCTATTTTTTCTTATGTCCTGTCCCTGTCACCTGATAACAGGTTCATACTCATAACCCGGCCTCCTACTTACAGCTACAATGGCTACCTTGATTTTCTGTACTTATAATACCAGAGGACTAAATAAGCAAGAAAAGAGGAGCCAAATACTAAACCATCTCCATGAAAAGAGAGTCATGGGGGCCATGTTCCCACTTCAAAGCAGCTATTGTACCGAAGTGCACTTCCAAGTTTTACACATCCTGTTCCACAGCCCAAATCCTACCCAGAGGGTCTATAGTGTTTGGGGTACATTCAATAGATCGTCCAAAAGTTGCATGTGCTCCAAGATGGTAGTAATGGAAACTACAACTTGTCTTGCAATAAACAAGACCTCACACAACTCATTTGCCGAAAAAAGCAAGAATGTTATGGGTCATGATGTGCAGTAATGCAATGACAATTATGTTTTATAAGAAGGGTTTTTATTGTACAAACGTAGTAAAAACAAAAAAAGAATAGAAATGTAATATTGTTAGAATTATATTGACCCAAAGAATAAAGTTAACATTATTTATACCACAAAGTCAGTATTGTAAAGAAAAGAAAGACAGGTTTACAGTTTTTCATTCATCTGCCTTTCAAAAAACACTATAAGAACTGATCAAAAAGTTGCATGTAACCCAATATGGTACCAATAGAAACTACAATCCAACTTGCAAAAAGCAAGATCTCACGCAGCTCTGTTAGCGGAAAAATAAAGATCTATTAGGTTTTGGAACACAGCAATGTAAATTTAAAAAATAAGGGCTAGTTCACATGAGCATTGCAACCCCTGTCGCTACATTTCATTAAAAAACTGGACAAAATCGCGTAGTGTGAAGTGCTATTTCATCCAGTAAAAAAGCAGGAAGCCCTGGCCGAAAACGAACAATGGGGTTCATAAGGTGTCATTCAGCCCAATCTTAAGTCAGATCTGTTTGACCATAAGAGGTGCCGTTTTCCTGCTCTCCAAATGGATCATGACAAATTGAAATGTAACCTGACTTTATGGTCTTCCCTTTCTTCCTTCTGGCCTACTATCCCCCCCCCCCCCCCCCCCCTCCTTCCTCCCCTGCTCTTTTTTCCTTTCTTTCTCTCTTTACCATCTCTGGGTAACTGATTTTAAATACTTATGTTAAATCATAAATATAACTACTTATATTATTATCGATGATAATTTAGGGACACTGCATCATCCCGCTTCATGTTCCTTCTGGTCTGCATGTTTACAGTTTTTCTTTTTCACATCTCAAAGAACTTACTCTGTTATATAAAGTTTTAAAATTTAAAAAAAAAAGATGTGGGGCAAAAAATGAAAATTGTCTGTCAATAAAAGATCTAATAGCAACCCTTAAGCAAAAACTGAATAAAATCCAACTTATATAACAACCAGCAGATATAAAACTCAGTTGGACACCAAAGCGATATAAAGGGTGCCAAGAACGATATATGAAGTTCAGTGGTAAAACCATCACCCTGAATAGTGCAACATACTGTGATGAAATGTCTAACTAGAACATGAAGAGTCTGAGAGCCCTTTCACTCCTATCTACCGAACCTGCAAACTCCAGATAAGCTACTAGGTGAATGTTCTGTGGACTCCTGTTATGTGATGATGGTGTCATCACAGATCCTTTTCTCTTTCAACAATCGGAGTTGCTCTGCTGCTATACGGCACAATTACAGGCACTGATTTATTGCATAAAACAATGTCAGGTGGCTGCAGTATCAGCTGGTGTCTTAAAATGTGCCCTGCCCCCTTAGTCCTGACTGCATCCGGGGCACATGCCCTACCTCCCACCCCGGATAACGCCCCCTCTGAATGACTACATTTTTACTTCATAGAATCACAGAATAGTAGAGTTGGAAGGGACCTCCAGGGTCATCGGGTCTATCCCCCTGCTCAGTGCAGGATTCACTAAATCATCCCAGACAGATATTTGTCCTGCCTTTGTTTGAACACTTCCATTGAACGAAAACTCACCACCTCCTGTGGTAACCTGTTCCACTCATTGATCACGCTCACTGTCAGAAAGTTTTTTCTAATATCTAAATCTGTGTCTCCTCCTTTTCAGTTTCATCCCATTGCTTCTAGGCTTTTCTTGTGCAGATTAGAATAGGGCTCATCCCTCTGCACTGTGACAGCCCTTCAGATATTTGTAGACAGCTATTAAGTCTCCTCTCAACCTTCTCTTCTGCAAGCTAAACATTCCCAGATTCTTTAACCGTTCCTCATAGGACATGATTTGCAGACCGCTCACCAACCTGGTAGCTCTTCTCTGAACTTGCTTCTGTTTGTCTATGTCTTTTTTAAAGTGGGGTGCCCCGAACTGGACACAGTATTCCAGATGAGGTCTGACTAGGGAAGAGTAGAGGGGGATAATGACCTCCCATGATCTGGACTCTATGCTTCTCTTAATACATCCCAGAATTGTGTTTGCCTTTTTGGCTGCTGCTTCACATTGTTGACTCGTTGTTACTTTCTAAGTTCAATTTTCCCCCTTCACAGATGCCTATTAGAGATGAGCGAGCACCAAAATGCTCGGCTGCTCGTTACTCGGGACGAAATTTTCGCGATGCTCGAGGGTTCGTTTCGAGTAACGAACCCCATTGAAGTCAATGGGCAACCCGAGCATTTTTATATATCGCCGATGCTCGCTAAGGTTTCCATTTGTGAAAATCTGGGCACTTCAAGAAAGTGATGGGAACGACACAGAAACGGATAGGGCAGGCGAGGGGCTACATGTTGGGCTGCATCTCAAGTTCCCAGGTCCCACTATTAAGCCACAATAGCGGCAAGAGTCGGCCCCCCCCCCTCCCAACAATTTTTACTTCTGAAAAGCCCTCATTAGCAATGCATACCTTAGCTAAGCACCACACTACCTCCAACAAAGCACAATCACTGCCTGGATGACACTCCGACGTCACTTCTCCTGGGTTACATGCTGCCCAACCCCCCCCCCCCCCCTGCACGACCCAGTGTCCACAGCGCACACCAAATTGTCCCTGCGCAGCCTTCAGCTGCCCTCATGCCACACCACCCTCATGTCTATTTATAAGTGCGTCTGCCATGAGGAGGAACCGCAGGTACACACTGCAGAGGGTTGGCACTGCTAGGCAGTGACCCTCTTTAAAAGGGGCGGGGCGATAACCCACAATGCTGTACAGAAGCAATGAGAAATATAATCCTGTGCCACCGCCATCAGGAGCTGCACACGTGGGCATAGCAATGGGGTACCTATGTGCCACACACTATTCATTCTGTCAAGGTGTCTGCATGCCCCAGTCAGACCGAGGTTTTTTATAAATAATCACAAGCAGGTACAACTCCGCAATGGGAATTCCGTGTGCACCCACAGCATGGGTGGCTCCCTGGAACCCACCGGCTGTACATAAATATATCCCATTACAGTGCCCAGCACAGCTGAGGTAATGTCATGTTTAATGCAGGTGGGCTTCGGCCCACACTGCATGTCCCAGTCACACTGGGGTTCTTTAGAAGTGGACACATGCAGTTACAACTCCGTGTGGACCGACAGCATGGCTGGGTGCCAGGAAGCCACCGGCGGTACATAAATATATCCCATTGCAGTGCCCAGCACAGCTGATGTAACGTTAGCTTTATTGCAGGTGGGCAAAAAATTAATTGGATTACACTGCAGGCGAGGGCCCCAAAAAATTGGTGTACCAACAGTACTAATGTACGTTAGAAAAATTGCCCATGCCCAACCAAGAGGGCAGGTGAAACCCATTAATCGCTTAGGTTAATGTGGCTTAATTGGTAACTAGGCCTAGAGGCAGCCCAGTTAAAATAAAAATTGGTTCAGGTGCAAGTTTCAATGTTTTAATGAGCATTGAAACGTATAAAAATCGTTTACAAAAATTATATGACTGAGCCTTGTGGGCCTAAGAAAAATTGCCCGTTCAGCGTGATTATGTCAGGTTTCAGGAGGAGGAGCAGGAGGAGGAGGATGAATATTATACACAGATTGATGAAGCTAAAAGGTCCCCGTATTTGATGGTGATAGAGAACAATGCTTCCATCCGCGGGTGCAGCCTACGTATTGTTTAGGTAATGCTGCTGTCCGCTGGTGGAGAAGAGAAGTCTGGGGAAATCCAGGCTTTGTTCATCTTGATGAGTGTAAGCCTGTCAGCACTGTCGGTTGACAGGCGGGTACGCTTATCTGTGATGATTCCCCCAGCCGCACTAAACACCCTCTCTGACAAGACGCTAGCCGCAGGACAAGCAAGCACCTCCAGGGCATACAGCGCGAGTTCAGGCCACGTGTCCAGCTTCGACACCCAGTAGTTGTAGGGGGCAGAGGCGTCACCGAGGACGGTCATGCGATCGGCTACGTACTCCCTCACCATCCTTTTACAGTGCTTCCGCAGACTCAGCCTTGACTGGGGAGCGGTGACACAGTCTTGCTGGGGAGCCAGAAAGCTGTCAAAGGCCTTAGAGAGTGTTCCCCTGCCTGTGCTGTACATGCTGCCTGATCTCCGCGCCTCCCCTGCTACCTGGCCATCGGCTACTAGTGCTGTCGGATGAGAATTTTACCATCAGTTTGTCCACCAGGGTCCTGTGGTATAGCATCACTCTCGAACCCCTTTCCTCTTCGGGTATGAGAGTGGAAAGGTTCTCCTTATACCGTGGGTCAAGCAGTGTGTACACCCAGTAATCCGTAGTGGCCGGAATGCGTGTAACACGAGGGTCACGAGAAAGGCATCCTAACATGAAGTCAGCCATGTGTGCCAGGGTACCTGTACGCAACACATGGCTGTCCTCACTAGGAAGATCACTTTCAGGATCCTCCTCCTCCTACTCAGGCCTTACACGCTGAAAGGATGACAGGCAAGCAGCATGGGTACCCTCAGCAGTGGGCCAAGCTGTCTCTTCCCCCTCCTCCTCATGCTCCTCCACCTCAATGGTGACGCTAATGATTGCAGCATCGCTGCTCACCATCTGGGTAGACTCCTCAAAGTTTCCAAGGACCTGGCAGATGTCTGCCAACCAGGCCCACTCTTCTGTAAAGAATTGAGGAGGCTGACTCCCACTGCGCCACCCATGTTGGAGTTGGTATTCCACTATAGCTCTACGCTGCTCATAGAGCCTGGCCAACATGTGGAGCGTAGAGTTCCACCGTGTGGGCACGTCGCACAGCAGTCGGTGCACTGGCAGATGAAACCGATGTTGCAGGGTGCGCAGGGTGGCAGCGTCCGTGTGGGACTTGCGGAAATGTGCGCAGAGCCGGCGCACCTTTCCGAGCAGGTCTGACAAGCGTGGGTAGCTTTTCAGAAAGCGCTGAACCACCAAATTAAAGACGTGGGCCAGGCATGGCACGTGCGTGAGGCTGCCGAGCTGCAGAGCCCCCATCAGGTTACGGCCGTTGTCACACACGACCATGCCCAGTTGGAGGCTCAGCGACGCAAGCCAGCGGTCGGTCTGCTCTGTCAGACCCTGCAGCAGTTTGTGGGCCATGTGCCTCTTCTTTCCTAAGCTGAGTAGTTTCAGCACGGCCTGCTGACGCTTGCCCACCGCTGTGCTGCCGTGCCACGCGACACCGACTGCTGGCGACGTGCTGCTGCTGACACATCTTGATTGCGAGACAGAGGTTGCGTAGGAGGAGGAGGAGGAGGGTAGTTTAGTGGAGGAAGCATACACCGCCGCAGATACCACCACCGAGCTGGGGCCCGCAATTCTGGGGGTGGGTAGGACGTGAGCGGTCCCAGGCTCTGACTCTGTCCCAGCCTCCACTAAATTCACCCAATGTGCCGTCAGGGAGATATAGTGGCCCTGTCCGCCTCTGCTTGTCCACGTGTCCGTTGTTAAGTGGACCTTGGCAGTAACCGCGTTGGTGAGGGCGCGTACAATGTTGCGGGAGACGTGGTCGTGCAGGGCTGGGACGGCACATCGGGAAAAGTAGTGGCGACTGGGAACTGAGTAGCGCAGGGCCGCCGCCGCCATCATACCTTTGAAAGCCTCCGTTTCCACAACCCTATACGGCAGCATCTCCAGGCTGATAAATTTGGCTATGTGCACGTTTAACGCTTGAGCGTGCGGGTGCGTGGTGGCGTACTTGCGCTTGCGCTCCAACACTTGCGCTAGCGACGGCCGGACGGTGCGGTGAGAGACATTGGTGGATGGGGCCGAGGACAGCGGAGGTGAGGGTGTGGGTGCAGGCCAGGAGACAGTAGTGCCTGTGTCCTGAGAGGGGGGTTGGATCTCAGTGGCAGGTTGGAGCACAGGGGGAGAGGCAGCGGTGCAAACCGGAGGCGGTGAACGGCCTTCGTCCCACCTTGTAGGGTGCTTGGCCATCATATGTCTGCGCATGCTGGTGGTGGTGAGGCTGGTGGTGGTGGCTCCCCGGCTGATTTTGGCGCTACAAAGGTTGCACACCACTGTTCGTCGGTCGTCTGCACTATCAGTGAAAAACTGCCAGACCTTTGAGCACCTCGGACTCTGCAGGGTGGCATGGCGCGAGGGGGCGCTTTGGGAAACAGTTGGTGGATTATTCGGTCTGGCCCTGCCTCTACCCCTGGCCACCGCACTGCCTCTTCCAACCTGCCCTGCTGCTGCACTTGCCTCCCCCTCTGAAGACCTGTCCTCAGTAGGCGTAGCAAACCAGGTGGGGTCAGTCACCTCATCGTCCTGCTGCTCTTCCTCCGAATCCTCTGTCCCCTCCTCCCTCGGACTTACTCCAATTACTACTACCTGAGTGATAGACAACTGTGTCTCATCGTCATCGTCCTCCTCACCCACTGAAAGCTCTTGAGACAGTAGCCGGAAGTCCCCAGCCTCATCCCCCGGACCCCGGGAACTTTCCAAAGGTTGGGCATCGGTCACGACAAACTCCTCCAGTGGAAGAGGATTCGGAACCATTGCTGCCCATTCTGGGCAGGGGCCCGAGAACAGTTCCTGGGAGTCTGCCTGCTCCTCAGAATGTGTCATTGTAATGGAGTGAGGAGGCTGGGAGGAAGGAGGAGCAGCAGCAAGAGGATTCAGAGTTGCAGCAGTGGACGGCGCAGAATTCTGGGTGGTCGATAGATTGCTGGATGCACTTTCTGCCATCCACGACAGGACCTGCTCACACTGCTAATTTTCTAATAAAGGTCTACCGCGTGGACCCATTAATTGTGAGATGAATGTGGGGACGCCAGAAATGTGCCTCTCTCCTAATCCCGCAGCAGTCGGCTGCGATACACCTGGATCAGGAGCTCGGCCTGTGCCCACACCCTGACTTGGGCCTCCGCGTCCTCGCCCGCGTCCACGTCCTCTAGGCCTACCCCTACCCCTCAGCATGCTGTATTACCAGTAGTGCAGAAACAGAACGCTGTAATTAAATGTGCCGCTTATTGGCCTGTGGTTGGAGGCTGACTTCGCTTACGGAACGCACAGCAGAGGCAGGAAAGAATTTTGCGCAAGCCTGCTGTAACACTTAGCTGGCTGCGTATGAATTAGGACAACTACCCCCAGCAGAGACGCAGTACAGTCAGGACGGTCACAGGCAGCCCAAATAGATTTTTTTTCCCAAATTTTTTTGGAAAAGCCCACTGCCTATATAGACTGGATATGTCTTTCACTGTCCCTGCCTCACCACCACTACTGGCCGTGGACTATGTAAAATTACTGCAGGACGCAATGCTCTGCACGGCCGATATACAAAAAAAAATAAAAAATGTGCAACACTGCAAAAAGCAGCCTCAACAGTACTGCACACGGTCAGATGTGGCCCTAAGAAGGACCGTTGGGGTTCTTGAAGCCTAAAATCAATCCTAACACTCTCCCTATAGCAGCTCCGGCATCAGCAGCACTTTCCCTGATCTCTGTCAGAATGCATCTGTGGCGAGCCGCCGGAGGGGCCGATTTATATACTCGGGTGACACCTGATCTCGCCAGCCACTCACTGCAGGGGGGTGGTATAGGGCTTGAAAGTCGCAGGGGGAAGTTGTAATGCCTTCCCTGTCTTTCTATTGGCCAGAAAAGCGCGCTAACGTCTCAGAGATGAAAGTGAAAGTAACTCGAACATCGCGTGGTGCTCGCCTCTAGTAACGAGCATCTCGAACACGCTAATACTCGAACGAGTATCAAGCTCGGACGAGTACGTTCGCTCATCTCTAATGCCTATACATATGTGACATCGATTCAACATGGTTTCGTATGGGTTTGTTAAACAGTGAATTGTTTTTCTACTCTTGTGTTTGAGTGATGAGAAAAATGAACCTTTGTTGTCTTCTATATTTCAACCAGTTTGTTTCTAATTTACAATTATTTTTACAACATATCTAGAGGGATCTTACTGTATTATTGATAAAGGGGTATATCCAAGATTATATTGTTGACTCAACAGTTTCTATACCTCACGTCACTAATATTGAGTAATTTATCTTGCTTACATAGAACCAACATATTCCCCAGCACTGTACATATATATTTCATCACTCCTTGCCACTAAGGAGCTCACACTCTAAATCCCCTATCGCAAACACATGCCCACTAGGGTCAATTTCATATCAAGCCAAGAAAAGCAATGAACTGATGTCACTTTAGACATAAAGTTGCACTTAGTGCGACTGCCTTTCGAGTTTGTGTTTGGTAAATTGGCATATGAAAAAACATTTCAAGAGTGCAGATGCCCCGCAGATACCCTTTTATACTAAGTTCAACTCTTTTGAAGACAATACTCATCACCTTCAACACCGTCTCTACCTTGCATTTCCTGTTGACCTCTGTCTCTAAGGTTAAAGCTGAATTTCAGACCTGCTGGAATGTCTACTGGTGTGAAGAGAAGTGCTGAAATGTATATATTTGCTGTTTGCTGATTCAAGAATAGGGACGTGTTTTGGCAATCTGTAAATGTTACAGCCAACCTCCTCACTGAATCTTTTTGTGGAGATGATTTGAGGTTAATGTTTTGTAGTTGCCCTTTAGCATATAATATAGAAACCAAGAAGCAGAAGGTGCTTTATGAAGGACCCAGAAATAATGTTGCTTTGTGCACCGAGCTGGTAAAATCATATAGTATAAGATACTTGTGCAGTAGTGATATCATTGATGTAAATGACAAGCTATGGAGTTGCAGGAAGACTTAGAAACAAAGAAATAGTTGTCTAGGATGGCCATACCAGAGCCGGAAGATTTTTCATGCAGACAAGTTATTCCAAGTATTGCAGATATTGTTCACAGTTTTATGCAAAAGTTTTGGGACTACTTGTTGAATTACTTGCTCGATTGATTTTCTAATTTAAATAATGCTAATACAACCTTTTGCAAGCAGCAAACTAAAAGATGTCTACATATTTTAATGCATTATCGTTACTGTTTATTTGCTGATTGTAATGGAAAATCAAATTTATCTTGTTCGCGGTGTGATGCAAAGGGAGTCACATAGCACATCCAAAATTAAATAAATGAAGGTGCATGTTAATTGTGACTGTAAGCAAACAGCAAACATGTGCATGGTGTAACAGCACACTAAGAGGGCAATAATATTAAACTGCAAAGATGCTAAGCCTCTATGTAAAGAATTTTGATCAACTTGTGGGAGCCCATCTGCCAATGACAAGGCAACTCCATCAGATGGGACTCTAGCATTCACAATTTACATAGTACATTTAGCAGTATTGCAGTTCAATTTTATGTATTCACTGTTGGTATAGTTCATGGCGCTACTAGTGTGCTGTTACACTATGTTCTTGTTCGGAGGTTTAGGCACTTCTCCAGTTGTAAATCAGGTATTGACAGTAGTAGATCTTAAAAAATTCTTAGCCTTTATAAGCCTCACAGTTTGAAGCTGAGTGTTTACAGGCGATTGAGGATGTGAAACTAAGGCCCAATTTCTGCTCATGGAGAAAGAATTTTCGTGTGGGACTCGCATGGACGGCTTCCATTGCAGTCAATGGAAGCCATCTGACCCGCGGCGATTCCAAAATGTCAATTTCGAAATCGCAGTGGATCCACATTATCGCCGGCGCAACGGCGTGGCATTCTCTGCACTGCGCTGGTGTGCCAGCCAGTACATCCGCAGCACAGAGAGGTACCCGGGGGTCACCGGACGGCACAGGATCTGATTCCGCTGTGAGATCCCGCATGTGGAATCCGAATTGGCCGTGTGCATTTGTCCTAAGAAATATCTATGATAAAACTATTCATACACTAGTAAAGCGTGCAAAGAAAAACGTCCATATAATTGGCAAACAGCTGCAATAATGTTGGCTGCCATAGAAGTAGCAGTTCACTAGTTTCTTGCATAAATTTGATTTGTCTTCATGAGTCCTCAGAAGAAAACTTAACCTGCAATCTGTAGAAATCAAAAACATCTAAAAAGTAGCTTTTATTTTCCCCAAGCATAGGAGCTTCATTAGACAACGTTTTGGCATCAAAGGCCTTTTCAATGTCAATTTTTATAGGCTGAAACATCGTCTATTGTTTTTTTTTTTATATCTAGCGAAAACTAAAAGCTACATTTTAGAAGATTTCTGGTCCTTATTCATTTTGACTACCATGGACTCGTACTGCGGCAGTGATGGAACACCTCTTTGAGTTGAACAAGCGGGAAGAAGTGTTGCAGATCCTACAAATTTAATTTGCAATCTGCTCACAAATGTTTGCATTTCAAGTACTGTATAAGGCACAACACTTAGATGAGCCAAGTCATTTTGGAATCAAATGCTGTGGTCTAGTAAAAGGGAATGATTTCATTCTGGCTACAATCACCACAAGCATCTTTGTTTGGAGAATAAAAAGAGAATAATTTCAAGAATACAATCCCACATTAAGCGGAGGTGGTTCTGTTATAATTTGAGGTATTTTGGCAACAAACAGCACTGGAAGAATGGAATCTACTAAATATCCTGGAAGACAATGTCCCACAGTCGGTGAAGAAATTTAAAAGGAAGGCCGCCTGCACACGGGCGGAAATCCCGTGGCGGGATTTCCCGCGGGATTTCCGCCGCTCAAAGCCTGCATAGGAGTGCATTACAATACGCACTCCTATGCAGACGGCCGCGGTTTGGCCGCGCGAAATGTCGCGCGGCAAACAAACCGCGGCATGTCCTATTTTTGTGCGGGGCTCGCAGAGCCTCGCACAGATACGTTACTCACCCGGCCGCCGGCTCCGGTCTGCGCATGCGCCGGCTGCCCGGCAGCCGGCACATGAAAGAGCCAGGGCCGCCGGGCGCGGGTGAGTACGCGCTCGTCTCTGCAGGCGCTCGGGTCGCGTCCCGCAGCGAGAATTCTCACCGCCGGATCCGACTCGCTCGTCTGCAGGCGGCCGAAATGTTCAAAATTTCCCTAACTTGTTTTCATTATTCCAAATGTCCACCTAAATCATCAAACAACTTCTGTACCCTTTTTTACTGACCTGCGTCCCTTCCCCCCCCCCGTCCAGCTGCACATTTCTACATTATTATTATTTTAAATGGCCACCTGAGAGCACAAAAACTACATCTCTCACAATGCCTCACTGCCAGTTACTGATTAGTGCGTATTCACAACTGCTACAAACTGTGTTACTACTACAGAAGACACTGCACCAGCCTGACTGGTAAAACAGGTTTTAACCATTGGATATCAATGGAGAACTAAGTGGGGGTGTGGGGGCACAGGTATAGCAATATTTCTGCAGCTTTGTAAAACAAGTAATAACATTATCTTGCAAAATTATGTTGTGGCAACGCCCCATAGGACCACCCTGGACACTTGAAACAAGTGGGAGCTGGGAGGGTTAGGTGATGGCTTGTCACGGCGGCACTTACCAGGCTCCTTTTCCCAGAGGAATGACACGTAGCCAAGGCCAGACCGGGATTGCAGGCCACCATCGACATCCCTAGGATAGCGAATGCCAATAAACAGGATGATGGGAGTAATAGTTGTCACGGGTGACGCCACCGGTGGAGAATAACCACAGACACTGGTTTGTAGTACCTCAGTTCCCCAGGAATGGTTAGGGCGCGGTATAAACTTTACTTTGAATAATCTTTTGCAAAACAATTATGCACAATTCAGGTAAATTCTTCACAGTGCAGGTAAGAAAGGAAGACTAGAGGTCAGGCAGGATACACAGGATGAAACCGGTCCTACAGTCCACGCTATCTGTCAGGTACTGCTCCTGGACTGGGAGCACTCCAGAGGAGGAAGGGAGTAGGGGTCACTTCACAGACACTCTGCTAGCAATTATTTACTGTTAGGATATGCACCCCACACTATAGACGCGTGGGTGTGACTTGAAGTGTACTTCTACACTGTGATACTAAATTTGGATGGACGCGTGGGAAAAACATGTGGCTTTGAATTAGTACTTCTGCACTAGGTCTTGCCAGAAAAAGTGGTTACTTACAAACGCTCTCTCTTAGGCTTAGGGCGCACTCCACTCACATCCAAACTGCAGTCACTATGGAAAGTCTCTCTTCTTCTCCTTTATCTTCACCACAAGGAAGCGGAAGGTGCTTCCATATGGCTCTGTGATTTTTGGTAGACCATTTAGAACTCTCTGAAAATGGACCCTTTCCAGCTCTCAAACACTCCTATTTATACATACCACATGACATGACAGACTGATACATTTACAGGCAGACTATGATTTTATGAAAATTAACCTCTTAAGTGCCACAACTATGCAACACAGACATTGGACATGACAGGGCAGCTTTGCATAGTGCATCTACATGAGACAAGCATGTATGACATTTATGGAGGGGACCCGGATGATATTCTGGGACACAACATTATCACCTTATGAAGCAAATAACTTTCACTTTAAATTGCCAGAATAGCCCTTTAAGTTGAGAAATGTTTGGTAGAACAACACAATGATTCAATGAACTACTTTGCAAAAAGAAAGAGTAAGATTTTGGAGTGGTCTTTACAGTAGCCAGATATTAAATATTATTGACAACTTGTGGGTAGATCTCATTTTGCTTGAAAGTTTGGAAAAACAATTCTTAAAAACAAGAATATAAAGCCTTGGTCAACTACTAGAAATGTTTTTGGATCTTCTGCCCAAGTGGGTGACCATATGAAAGAATGTCCAAACTTTTGTAGCTCACAAACATTTCATCTTACCACTTTGATCAATTCAGCATGTTAATGATCATAGCACATTGAAATTTCAGGAAATAAGTCATATTTAAGTTTTTTTCCCTATTGAGGTTTACTTCTATTCAATTGGAAATTTGGCAGAAGGTGTAATTTGGCAGGAAATGCCCGCATATTTGTACAACACTTTAGATGACTTGTTACACATATATGTTTGCTTTTCCAACACCTGATTAACCATTATATTAATTTAATTTGTAACAGCCAAGAAAATAAATCCTATCATCCTAGCATCATAGACTTAAAAGGGATTTCCAGGAGGAAAAAAATAAATACTATTTATGACCAATGCTGAGGATAAGTCATCAATAACATTTCCCTCACCCAAAAAAAACTTTATTGGGCTGTTCAGGAATAGCATTAAATGGCTGTCATTAGTGCAGCTAGTAGAAGCCCATCTTAGGGTGGGAGAATTCATGTGCAACCCAGAAGGGGAAGGAGAAGGGGTAGCTAGTGGAGGCAGAGCCTAACGCTACACTGTTTTGCCCCACCTGCAGCTCCTCCCCCTTTCTTCTCTGTGCTGCATGTGAGTTATCCTATCAGTGTACTATAAGGCTCCAACCCTGGCCATGGCCCCATTGCTTTCCTCCTTCATAAGGCTGCACTAACATTTTATACCAATCTCGGACAACCCCTTCCATCCCTCTCAGTACAGATTGCTGAGTCCTATGATCATCAGGGCATCATCAGCTTTGTGCAAGGATATCAACCAGGGAAGAATTTTCAGGGAGTCGCCTTTCCAAGGGGCATATATTCAAACTAGCCCCTTATATTTTTACCAGGCTCCAGACCAGACCTCTTATATTAATATCACACCCCAGTGCAGACCCAATAATTATATTCAGACCTCAGACCCCCAATATTTATATCAGATCCAGGACCTCAAGCAATTCAGACACCAAACCAGACCCCATGTATATTGTGTGAACTGAGACCCCCTATATTAATTCTATCCCCAGATCAAACACTTAAGTTTACTCAGACCCCACATTAGGGTAAAAATAATATTCAGTCCCCAGATTAGACTATATTCTTATCCTCCTCGCTCCTAACACTTGTACAACTCTTGAGCTTTTGACACTGTTGAACTTGGTCCTGGCGCCATCCAGCATCAGAAAATTGTGTGCACCTCCATGAGCAACATCCTGATGCTGGATGGTATCAGGAGTCAGTGCAGTAGAGCCCAGAGCTGAACAAGAGTGGGCAGCACAAAGGGTAAGAATACAGCTTATTATTTATTGGATTAATCCAATCAACAGTTTGGTTCTGGTTACCACTGGCCTATCATTTATTTGTGGTCATTGAAAATTAGAAAACTAGACTTGTAATAATGGTCATTTGAATTTATTACAGACATTGAAAACTATAGAGAAGTTAGTAGAAGGTTTACTCAAGGGGAAGATAATGTATGCATTCTCTTAGGAAACAGTCGCAATTGTTCAAAAATAATCAAACACTTTGGTTCACAATAGTCTGCAAGATTAGGTATCAGGCAAACACAACTATTTCGGCAGGTGCCGTCAATCATCTAGTGGGCCTCTGAACTCTCTCCCAACAGCAGATGCCAGGGGAGATAAGAATTGTACAGTTGGATATCAACTGTCCAATCTATTTTTTTCTACATTCAGAACACATACAACTTTGGCCAAGAGGACTGAACAGGTGACCAAATGAGAATTCAGCCAATTGCTATCTACTGTGTATGAGCAACCTTAGCCTGTTAAGAACCATGACCATAGACATTAAGAATGATTTTCTTGCCTGCAGGAAGTGGGGCCAACTTCAGTTGCTTTACCTTTCCTTCATAATCAGTAGATAACTATATTCAGCTCATCAAGTCCACTGACACCACATTATTACACTGCAAGTGAAGAAGAACAAGTCGAAGATCAGGTTGCCCATCTCTGCTACATAGGAGAAATGGTAGGGCAATATAACCCGGGACCTTTCTGTCCCCGAATGGTGGAGTGCACAGCTAGGACACCTGTTCTATACATTATTTACTATTCTCCATGGAAAAACCTGACACTACTCTATTAACAACATATTATTTAGGCCCATTTCCATCGGAATCAGTTGGTGATCCTAGACAGATACATTTCTTAAACCTTTTTAACTGAATGAAATCCATCTGCCTGGACATACTTCCCCACAAATCCTCCTCCAAGATGGTTAAGACAATATATTGTGTAGCAGGCAAGTGTCTGTTTACCGTTCTATACTAATTATAAGAAGCCGCCAGCCGTCTTGAGCAGCACCTTCAATCATGTACTAACTGCTGCAGATCAAGCAGAATCCTTGTTAGTGATCATTTCAATTTAAGTGTAATGTCAAACATGATATTCAGTCTGGTCAATTTCTTTTATCAGTTGAATCAACATTTGTGAAAGGTCAAGCAACCATAGTGGCAATTAGCCATGCATATCATTTACATCACACTCAAGGTCCAGATACAAGCACTTCCTAGCCAAATGAGTATGTTTGCCTCATGTGATATTGAACTATGTCCGATAAAGATGTGGAGTAATAGAACATTTTGTTATAGTACCTAGTTTGGGCTTGACATAGGAAAAATCTGGCTATGTTTATCTTGTGTTATACTGTCAGTGTATCAATGTCCTTTATTTGTAGTCGGTTTTATATGCTTCTGTTCGTGATTTGGCAGTGTCAGAATACGTTTGGGAGTAGTTATACAGAACACATTGAGCCGAGAAAAGAGCAAGTCTGTGCAGTCAGTCCCTATGTAAACATCCAAAGCTTACAATAAACAATATAGCCAGGAAATGTGTGCATTTCCTTCTAATGCATTATGTATTTAAAACACATTGAATTCACTTAAACAATTCAATATAAAGGATAGATTATTTTTAAGGCCATAATACTTTTCTCCTTTTTTTCCCAAACCATTCACTAGTAGATTTTCAATTTTTCATCTACTTCAATGTAGAAATGGTCAATGTCAGACTGGCCAACCAGAGTACCAATGTGTGAAGTGGCACTAAGGACAGGTCTGGAATCTCCTCTGCTCTCTGGAGGAGGGTAGCATTGTGGGTACGAGGCTGGAGACATCTTTGGAAGAGCCAGGCCCAGTTCTTGCAGGAGCACAGGAGTCTCCCGATCGACATGTAGTACCTGATGCCAGCAGGGCCTTATGGCCTGGCTCTGGCCAGACCAGCTCAATGGAAGGACATGTTTGATAGTAGACCTGAGGGATGGCAGTTTACCTGAAGGCGCCATGGGTAACTCTCATATTGGACAGACTTCATCACTGATGCTGATCAACATTAATAGAAGTAATAAGCACAATGTAATAGTAAAATAACTCCTGTATGCGGGCCAAAGAAAAACAACTTCAAAGTCTCTAACCAGCTGTCTGGTGCAATCTCAAAGGCAACTTTATCTATTCAAGTAATCTGCAGCCGCAGAATGACCCACCAAAGTTGTTGGGCAACAAAGAGGGGAAGTAGCTGAGGAGCAATCTCCCAGGATCCTTTAGCCACTTGGGCCTTTTCCAGTCACATCTGTCTTTTAGAGGAGCTTCTGCCCATAGCGCTGTTACTGCACACCAGGGAGTATCCCTTGCTCTGCACTCCACAGTGTAGCTGTGCAGACTCCCCACTTCTGATCTCCTTTCACTCTGAGAGATTCTCCTAATTGTTTCCCTTGTTTAAAGGCACAGATGTAGTAACATTAGCAATACCTGGCAAACATGAACATTAAACCGTAAACAATACCTACACCCTGGGCGTAGGTAAAGGCTCATGGGCCCAGGTGCAAAAGTTTATCTTGGAGCCCCCCAACTTCTCTTAACCTCTTAACGCAGAGGTTTAACTTGAAACTCCTGGGCCCCAATGCAAAACCTGTAAAAGGGCCCCCAACTATAATGCTTTATTCATAATACTGGGCTCCCTATATGGAGAAGAGAGGCCTTATGAGCACCCAAAGGCTCCTGGGCCCGGGTGCAACTGTATCCCCAATAGTTACGCCAGTGCCCATACCCCTCTTACAAAAGGCTCCTCTGGTGGGCCCAGGCTTGACAGAGTAATAACAGACAACATCATTTGGATTTGATTTTGGAGAACATCACTTGGCAGCAGGGTCTATAGCTTGAATTAGAAGTAATCTATCAGACCTTATTGATGATACACCGATCAGCTATAGAATTAAAACCCCTTGCCTAATACTGTGTAGGTTTTTCTTGTGCTACTTGAACAGCTCTTATCTGACTCCACAACACCTCTGTAGGTATACTATGGTATCTGACACCAAGACATTAGCAGCAAATCCTTAGGCTGGGCAGACATCTGTCAGGGATGATTTAGTGAATCCTGCATTGAGCAGGGGGTTGGACCCGATGATCTTGGAGGTCCCTTCCAACTCTACCAGTCTATGACTCTATGAAAGTACTGTTAAGGTGGTTTTACATGGGACAACCATCAGCTGAAAAATTGCTCAAACGAGTTGTCCTGTCATGGAGAACCAAGAGAGTACTGAGCAAAAAATCATTCAGTAGTCGCTAGTCACTTTGTTTCAACTCACTGTTGTTCATCTTTGAATGACTGTCTGTTCACAGTGAATGGTTTCGGGCGGCCGGAAGAGATTTCACAGGAGTGATAAGTCTTGGGATGACTGTCAGGTGCATAAGCCCTATGTAAAGCCACCCTGAGTTGCAAGGTGCAGTCTTCATGAATCAGACTTGTTTTTCTAGCATATCTCACAGGTGCTTGATTGGAGTGACATCTTGGGAATTTGGAGGACAAGTCAATACCTTGAACTCTTTGTTATGTTTAACAAACCGTTTATGAACATTTCTACAGTGTGCTAAAAGAGGCCACTGCCATTAGAGAATACCATTGTCATAAATGGTGTCTGAAGCAATGTTTAGGTAGATGGTACATGTCAAAGATCTTCCATGTGAATTCCAGGACCCAAGGTTTCCCAGCAGAACATTGTGCAGAGCATCATACTGTGGCTATGCAGCCCCATGTACAGTGAGCTTTAAAGGGGTTCTGTCATTTTAAAAAAATCCATACTCACCTATTCCCCCCCATCAGTCTCCTTACCTCATCTTCTCCCCACTGATCTTCTCCTGGCTCCTCTCCTAGGGAATGGGGGTCTTCTGCTTCCTGTGACGAAGCGTCCATTCTCTTCAGTCTTCTTCCTGATGGCTAATGTACGCTACTTCACTAGAGACATATCATTCATTGCCTAGCAGGGAGTGCCGAGCTATTGCAGATTGTGCATGCGCAGGGTCTTGCTGCAATAGTATATGAACTCTCACAGTGAGACGGCACGCATGTGCAGTCTCTGTAGTAGATCGGCATTCCTTCCAAGGCAGTGAACGTTTCGTCACTAGTGACATAACCTACACTGACCTGCCGAAGAATGCAGAGAATGGACGCATCATAACAAGAAGAGGATCCAGCCGGCTTGCGTTGAGGTGACCCAGTGGACTGGAGAAGATCGGCGGGGAGATGATGCGGTAAGGAGTTTGCCTAGGGAGGAATAGGTAAGTATTGATTTTTTTATGACAAAACCCCTTTAATACATTGTGTGTTCTGACACCTCTACATCATAGCCAGCATTAACTTTTCAAGCAATTTGTTCTACATCATCTCTTTTCAGACAAGACAGGCTAGCCTTTGTTCCCCATGTGTATCATGGACACCCACAACGCTCTTGCCACATTACCAGTTGTCCTTCTATGGACCACTTTTGGTAGGTACTAACTACTATATATACTGGGAGCACACAAAACCTGCTGCTTTTGAGATGCTCTGACCTAGTCATCTAGCCATCACAATTTGGCACTCCTTATGCTAGCCCATTTTTCTTGCTTCTAACACATCAACATCACAAACTGGCTGCTCTTTTGCTACCTAATACATCCTATTCCTTGACAGGCAGCATTGTCATGAGATAATTAGTGTCATTCACTTCATCAGTCAGTGTTTTGATTGTTATGGCTAATCGGGGTATGCCCTGTGAGCAGAATGATAACAACAAAGGACAGGAACATATTCTGTATAGATGGAAGGTGAACCCTCAGAATTATTTTACTCTGGTTGGCTCAAGGAACCTCAATCTGACATTGTACTACAATACCTAGAGCAACGTCACCATCATTGGCTTATTCTGTGACTGTCTCACATGCGAGACTGACATGCCATAAAAGTCTATGTTCCAAAATCCCTTAATGAGAAACAGCCAGTACATTTCCTAGAACTTAAGTCATTTATATCTGTCCGCTGAATAGCATTTTGACCTACCCCTCAGCTTATATCAGAGGATACTAGTTACAGTTCATTGACACGGTTTTATGCAGTTTCAGTGCATGCATTTTCACTGCATGTATATGTATTTAGTACATATTTATTGTGGATGCGTTTTTTTTACACATTCATTTACTCTGTTTTTCAAAGGCACAATAAAAAAAATCCAAAAAGACCAATTGATATCACTTTTTTACACTGTCTTCTGACTTTATGCATAAAAATACAGTTAATGCACATGTAACATGCGTATTCACTGCTTTTTTTTAACACTCCCCTTTAATCGAAAAGGCATTTTCTGCCTGTAATACGGACCAAAATAGGACATGCAGCAATCTTATTAACCCACATAAAATACGCACGTGCAAATCACATGTCAGAATGGAAACCAATGGTGTTCTATGGTGTCCATATTACCTCTATACAAAATACAGATGTAATAGGGAGACAAAATACACCTGTGTGAATGAGCCCCACACTTTTTCAGTCTGATCTCATTTTTCCCCATCCTCAGCATTTGTGATATTCATTCCGCTCATCAGTTATGTTTAGTATTGATTTGTAAAAGCAATAATATAATATGAAATAAACAAAACTTCAATATTTTTGATTTCCACAGTTATATTATTCTGTATCGGTGTTTCGCCTGTATTACATCTCACAGCTGGTTGGCGCTGTTGATTTAATGTCTATAGATACTTAATAGGAGCTCTAGTGAAAAATGGTCTTGCGAGCAACAGTAGATTTTAGAGAATATCAATTCTTGTTTTAACCAGAAATATTAACACTAATAGAGTTCACAAGACATTCACCTCTAAAGATATCGCACAAGATATGTAGAAGATACTCTAACTGAATCAAATGGGTTGTCTGTTTGCACTGACATGCTTACGCTACTGGCCAACTGAACCAATAGCAGGTTGCATTGCTGGTGGCCAAACCTATCCACTGTTTGCATTTGCAGTATATTGTTCAAAAACTCGCTGGATCATCCGAATTTGAACAATAATCCTTCAATGTAAACACGGCCAATGGTTGAACGATCAACGATATTCTGTTCACTTATCATTCATTTCATGCAAGCATGAAAATCATTGTTGGCTCGTTGGCTAATCGCTCCGTTTGAATATCGATCGTTCAGTTGTTCTCATTCACTTATACAGGGAACTGAACTATCCTGTTAAAAAAAAAAAAAAGATCTTGATGTGTTTGAATTGACCCCTTGAGCGAATGAGCAAACTGTGACATCATTTACTCGCTCACTTTGGCGAACGACTATAATCGCTATGTATAGTTATCGCTATGTGTAAAAGTGGCATTAGACTGCAGTAATCCTCAGACTGTGTGTTCAATGCAATCTTCTTCTCTCTTCAATTCCACCCAGTCACTTGGTGCCCGGTCAATGACTTCTGTCTGTCCCCAATTGTCTCAGATATGTTGCCCGCAGACTTAATCACAGTTCAGACCTCTCAACTGTGGCAGACCAAATTTTGTTCATGTTCTTCTATCTGACCTATTCCACTGCGCCACTCATCTGAGGGGAAAGTGCATAGTTGACCTCAGCTATGTGCCACAAGTTCAATTGCACAGGGTGCCAGCCACCAACTTGCGGGGTGGTCAGCAGTGGATTTAGGAATGGGGTGATCACTCTCCTTAGGTCCGCCTGGTGATGATCTTCCTTGTGTGGCGTGTGGCAGCATCTTGTGAAGCTACATGACTAATCAAACACCTGTCTCTGTCTCCTTCCCTCCAAGACCTTGGGACATCAGAGGAGAGGAGACAGAGTCAGGTGGAGGATGATTCATGTAGCTCCACAAGATGCTGCCACATGGAACAAGTGAGCATATTAAACAAGGAGGAATTTTTGGAGCACAAAGGGTGTACTATGACAGTATGGGGACACCAAGGAGGCACTATTATATTGTGAAGGCCAAAAGAGGACACTATTACATTATGGGGGCACATACAGAACACTATTACATTGTGGGAGAGAGATAGAGCATTATTACCTTATGGGGCACAAAAGAGGCACTATTATCTTATGGGGTGCTAGTACCGTATGGTGATACAAAGGGGGCACTATTATATTGATGGAGGGTGCTATGACATTATGGGGGCACAAGGCCGGCATTATTAGCTTATGGGAATGAAAGAGAGGCATTATTATCTAAAAGATGTATGGGGCACAAAAGGGGCACTATTACCTTGTGGAATATACTGCTGAAAACCATAGAGGCAGATTTATCAACTTTGTTTTGGCATAGAAAAGTCGTACAATTTGGTACAAGCCTGCTCGTAAAAAAATCGTGTGCCTTTTTGATCAGTAAGCCACTCTGTGCCATTTTCCCCAAGAGAGGGCATGGCTTGTCAGGAGCCGGAAATTGGTTTAAATTATACCCCAAATCTACTTCAGCTCCTAGCTGTCATAGATTTCTGTCTAGGCGCACAAAGCAGCCAAGATGCCCCTAATATATGAAAAGGCGTTTGCACATCATGCATCAGCAGAATTAATATTGACTGGCGTATGAAACACTTGTAGTGTCCCACAGTTGGGGGTTCCACAGCACTTTCATAGCTAACTCCTGTAGAGTGTCTATATGTCCATATGTATGTATGTGTATGTCTGGTGTGTTATGTGTATTCGCCATGCCTGGGTCACCGAAGGGAAAGCGTCTAGTGGTTTTTCTCACTAATGTTTCATGACTTGGCAAAATTCTTCCTAACTTTCAGTCTCCCCTGTCTAGTGTTGGGATTGGTTATTGAAGATTGTGACAGGAGAGCAGGGGTGGAGCCAAGAAGAGAGAGTCCCTGGAGCCAGGAGGAAATTGAGCCAGGGTAGACCCCGTGAAACCTGAACGGAAAGTATCTATCACAAGCGTGAGTCTAACCTGTCCCTATGCAGCTAACCATCAGAGTGTTCACCGGCAAGGCTCCCCTATATCCTCCATTCTTTCACGAATGACTTTCACAGACAGTCAGGACTTAACTTAGTCTGGTGGCCTTAGCCTTTAAAGGGAGAAGGAATTAAGGAATCACCGCAGGTTCTTTCATGTCTATGGAAATTGTTGAAATGTCTACTGGCTGTTAAAACTGACAAGTGAACTTCGTTCTGTAATTTTGCAAGAGCCAGTAAACTGTGTGCCTTTGGTATTACTAAAACTCGGTGGACTAGTCTCTTTCTTTCAACACTACATTACATGTAAAGGTACTGGCGTCACATTGAACTTATACCATTTGCTATCACCAACCACCCTTGTGTAATCCGTCTACAGCACGAGCCACCGTTCTACACAGTGTAGCCACCACCGTGACAAGGCCAGAGTTAGAACACCCACTCGGGAATACTTCTGCCAACTCCCGCTCGTTGCACACCTGTCTTATTAAATCTTCCCCATAATGTTTTCTCTCAAAACGCACCTGCAAAATAAAGGCAAAGTATTACATAACATGGTATAAAATGTCTCTTGATCCATGGAGGCCCCTCTATTCCTTATATGACCACAATGTGAATGCTCAGTTTCCCTGAGGCAGAAGACATCTACGTAATCTGTTAACTTGAAGCACTTCTGCAACGTGCACAGAGATTGTTATCAGAGGACTGTCATCTGTAAGCTAAACATACCTTAATTGCAGATATTTTGATGGTTTTCGGAAAGCAGGCAGTGCAAAGTCATTTCTGCAATATTCTTTCCGAGGCATAACCTCTTCTACTCCTGAGCCCCAGTGCAAAATTGGTAACAGAGCTCCTTACCTATAATACGCCATTGGGATACTGGTGTTTTCTTATGTGAATGAGGTGGGCAACCAGCCATCTTCAGTCTCCATGGCCCGAGCAATGGAGAATATTTGCATCACTTACTGCTAGCTGTAGCCCTCCCATAAATACCTGCCCGCTCGTCTCAAAAGATTCGGGTTCCGGCGGGGAGAGGCGGGGGAGAGCGGGGAGCAACGGGGGGGGGGAGATCTCTCTCTCACTCCCCCACCCCCGCTCCTCCCTGCTCACTCCCGCAACTCACCGCTCTCCCCCGCCAGCACCCAAATCTTTAGAGACGAGCGGGCAGGTACTCGCATAAGGCACTACTCGCTCGAGTAGTTTGCCTTAGCAAGTACGCTCGCTCATCTCTAAACATTAAATATTTACCAGGCCCATTAAATAATTCCATTTTCACACTGCATTTGCCTATTCAAAATTAAGAAGAAACAAGCAAGCAATATAATTCATTTTTGCCACATTTGTTATAAAGAATGTAGGCGTAGCTTTAATATTAATTTATGCTGTTTCCAATACCCTAATGCATGGTTGCCCTATAACAGTTTTCTAAGATAACATTATAAAACAAAGAAAGTTGAGACATTAAAAACTATTTTGTTGTTCAATGGAGTTTTGAAAAGTCTAACAAAATATTTTCTTAAACACAATGCTTCAGCATCTTGATATTGGCTGAAAGGTTTTAATATGCAAGACAAGATGTAGGGTCCTAGCTGATCCAAATGCCAGTCTATAGATTTGAAAGACTAAAGATCACATCACTGGGAGGTTGACAGAAGTGACACTTTGCAAAGTGCCAATGATTTATGCCAATGTCTGACTCGATGATACTGTTATAGACAGCACTGTCATTACACCCTCCCCGGGGACTTCAGGCTACATTTATAGTGCACAAATTATAGGTGAGCCCAGTGATCGAAGCCTGCCTTTAGCCCCGAGCAGAAACAGATTTTCACATAACTTTGCTGTGTATTATTTGTAATATAGCAGAAATGATTTGTTAATATATTTCTGTTTTTTTCTCTATGTACCCTACAAAGCTAGTGTGTTCCCAAAAAATGGGTATATGATTTGCAGTAACATGTTGAAATACATGCAACCTGAACTAATATTATCACACTGCTTATGACCTTTGTGAAGAACACTGACCCAATCAATTGATAGCAATACATTACTGTTATAAGGGACACGAGGTGCTGATTAACCAGTTAAATACCATTAAGACCAGCAGCACCCCATGTCATGTTATCTGTGATGGTAGTAAAAACAATCAACCTGAGCTACACACAGAGTAGTATATGTATATAAAGTGCATTATTGCTCTAGTATTTAAATGACTAAATATTACAATTATTTGTCTGGGAACATATGAAAATCAATAACATTATTGTTGTTTGTACTAAAGCATTCGCCCAAGGAGAATGGTGACATCTGCCATAAGTTTTGTAAATTAAAAAGTTAGCACTGTACATACTTAATAAAAAGAAAATGTTGCCATGTTGCCTATTTCCCTGGTATATGAAGACTGATATATAGCTCTGAAAATGTTGGAGAATTTTCACATTTCCAAAAATGAGGACTTAGGGCTCAGTCACACGAGCGGAGGTCCGTGCATATTTCCATGCAGAAAAACGCCCGCACAGCAGATGCGGTCAAAAATCCGCACCTGCCATAGAAAGAATATATGGCTGGCAATGGATCTGGTCATGCGGATTTTCGTCTGCACGTGGTGCGGGCAATTTTCCACGCGGAAATGCATGCAGACCTCCGCTCGTGTGACTGAGCCCTTAGAGAGACGCACAAAGTGGATTTCTGCTTCTCACATGCTACTCTTCAACTTCGCAATTGGGTTTCACTTTCTCTCTATTATAGAGGCTACAACACAAAATTGAAATCCATGTTCCGGGGCCCCCAGGGACCCGTGCACCATTCCATTATGTAGCACATTCATGTCTTCCTATTCAATTACACTATTGTTAATTCAATATAGGACACCAGTATTGAGATATAACGTAGGATTGGTCTTTTTTACTACACCAGGTATATGGCCCAGTTTTAGGCTAGGGCAACATAGAATCATAGAATGGTAGAGTTGGAAGGGAGCTCCAGGGTCATCGGATTGAACCCCTTGCTCAATACAGGATTCACTAAATCATTCCAGTCACGTGTCTTTATAGCTTCTGAAGACTTCCATTGAAGGAGAACTCACCACCTCCCGTGGTAACTTGTTCCACTCATTGATCCCCCTCACTATCTAATATGTCATTTGTGTCTCCTCCCCTTCAGTTTCATCCCATTGCTTCTAGTCTTTCCTTGTGCAGATGAGAATAGGGCTGATCCCTCTGCTCTGTGACAGCCCTTCAGATATTTGTAGACAGCTATTAAGTCTCCTCTCAGCCTTCTTTTATGCAAGCTAAATATTACAAGATACTTTAACTGACAACGTTGGCTGAGAACAGGGTTGCATGACCAAAGATTGCTATGTAAAACTGCAATCTCAGACTGCTTTTAAACCCAGTGAAGTCACAAGTTGCTGTGACTGCGACTCGCAGGTCACAAAAAATCCAACCTTGATGGACGTTTTGCAACGTGCCAGTCAAGGCTGTGCTAATCTGTGACTTGCACTTCAGCTCCATTGAGTTCATTGGCAATGCAAGGCTGCAGTGCTACACAGTAATCTTTGGTTGTGCGACCTACATCGTAGCCCAAGTCACTGTATAACCGTGTCCTTTTTTATGGGGCAAACATTAAATCAGTACAGTTTTTTTTAAATTGGGGCAAATATCCTGTTTTTAGGATCCCAAAATTCAGAAGATAAGAGTGTTCTCGTCTTTGTCTCATTAAGACTCAGTTCACGTTTGGCTTTACATAGTTGCATAGGTTGAAATAAGACACAGGTCCATCGAGTTTAACCTTTTTTAATCAATTCTACATCATTATTTGCTAGATTATTCATAACCCTGAAGGCCATTAGTTGTTAGATACTTTTTTTGTAGTTCTTTTTTAAATGCTGACAAAGTGTTTACCATTTCTATCCCTTAAGTAGGACATTTCATAGTTTGACTACTCTAACTTGAAAGAACCCCTTTCTACACATAAATGCCTAAATCACTTTTCCTATGCGCATAATGAAAGTCCTCTGGTAATTTGTACAGTGCTTTATATGTATTTTGTGAGACAAAAACCTGGCATCCAGTTTGTTGGCATCTAGTGCGTTTGTAGAATGCCCAACGCCCAGTGAATACCATTCTCTTATTAATGGTACCCATGTACAATACTTGCTGGTTGCCTCAAAAACTGACCTCTTCAGCATGCACTGGAGTCTCTCCGCATCTGATGCCAGAACAGTTGGGAGAGTATGCCTGCACAACCAATTTAAAGGGCCAGTTTGGCCAAAACACATTTTTCCATGCCTGCCCCCTCACCTGATTGCCTAGCACACTCTGGAAGTCTCCTCTGTGTATTACAGTCCCTTCTCTGCAGTGTAGCCTCCTGTCTGATGCTTAGCAGTCATCATCTTGAGACTTTTTACTTTCAGTTTTACATATATCCCATGCTGCATCAGCACAGCATTAGTTGAGACAATACCATTTTTTACCAGTTGGGGGGTCAGTTTCATTATCATTAGCTCCTATAGTCTTCTAAATAAGCTAAAGAACATAAGTATACGGTCAGGAGGATGAGCTGTGATCTCCTCTATTATAACTGTGTGATCATTATTAGTAACTGTGACAGGAGTGTTTGTGTCCTACTCTAAGCAGTTTCTGTGGTAAGGATTGTATAGTAGCATCATACAGGCTGAGAAACTGACTAGAAAATGGATCCATAACCCCAAGTAGATCTTATATCTTCTATTTTGGTTGTCAAATTAACTTGGATTATAGAAAAATGTGCTGCTTCAAAAAAAACTGGTAAGAAGCCGTGTCCCTATCCAGACACACAAAAACATTTGCTGCCCATTAAGGACCCCTCTTGTGATTAACTATTGAACAATTCCTTCAAAAATACCCAACAATGAAGAAAATTCTATCATTTTAGATCAATATAGCGAATCACAACTTTAATAGTTATTTTCAGACGTGCAGCCAGATACATGGAACTATAAAAGTACTGCAGACTTCCCCATGATGTATCCAGCTTGACTGTTTCGCTTCCGGGCACTAATGGATTAAAACATTTTACTCCGAAGAGGATTATGTTAAGCTTACACCTTGTTTGAACTACTAGAAGCAAACAAGGTATGAAAATTAAATGATAGCAGCAACGTCTCATAATAAATAATCATCCTGTCTGTCATAGTGAACATTACATGAAGTCTATTACTCACTATTTATTGGATTAAGTAAAAAAAAAGGGGCAAACGAAGATAAACAACAGAAACCTAAAACATTACCTCTGTCTTCTAGGAATCAGAGTCATGCGAAACAGAATCTGTCAGCAGTTTTGACCAGGAAAAACTGGTAACAGCGTTGGGTAAAGGCAGCGGAGAGGGGATTATGCATATCTGTGTCAATAATGTTCCTACCAACAGCAGTCAGAAAATGAAGTTTTAATCCCACATACCGCTCCCAAAAATGTCCTGGAGGTGGTCCTTCTCCCTGAAGGTGGTCCTTCTCCCTGAAGGTGGTCCTTCTCCCTGAAGCGGTCTCCACTCTGTCCATTGAGCTGCTCCACAGCTATGACTGACTACTTTAGACATCTTCTGGTTGGAGAAAGAGTGGCTCCCGTTCAGAAGCATTGAAGTTGCAGCGCCACAGTGCAAAATCTGCAGCAGAGCCATTTCCCCCACACCCCCAACTATAATGCTGCATTCATAGTACTAGTCTTCTTATATGGGGAAGAGAATCCTTATGAGCCCCCTAAGGCTTAATGTCCATGGGCAGATCTGATTTGCGGAATCCACAAATCAAGCTGCCCTTAGGGATACACGGGCGTCCACAAGTGAAATAAAGCAAGCAAATTCGGTTTGCGGACCTTTTGGTCCGGAAAAAACTCAGCATGCTGCATTTCACTGTGGATCATGATCCGCGCCCAGGTTTCCGCGGGAAAACAGGAGTTTGAGGAAAAACACCACTACGCGTGTGTGGCGGCATGCTGCCCAGCTCTTCCACGCACATCCACAATGAAGAAAAGAGAAGACCCACAGATGACCTGGACGGGTAAGTAGAAGTCCTGCCGAGTCCTTGGCCACGGGTAGGATCGGATTCTGCTGCAGGCTCCCACATGCGGAATCCGATTCGCCCGTTGACATGAGGCCTTATAATACATTATAATTAGGGATGAGCGAACGTGTCCGTTACGGACACATCCGCACCCGGACACCGGCTTTGCCGAACACTGCAGTGTTCGTGCGTAAGTGTCCGGGTGCCGCCGGGGGGCGGGGAGATGCGCGGCGGCGCGGGCGGCAGTAGCGGGGAACAGGGGGGAGCCCTCTCTCTCTCCCTCTCCCCCCCACTCCCCGCCGCACCCCCCCGCGCTGCCACGGCGGCCCCCGAACTTTTTCGCCCGAACACTGAAGTGTTCGCAAAGTTCGGTGTTCGGGCGAAAAAGGGGCGGAGCCGAACGTGTTCGCTCATCTCTAATTATAATACATCTCCCCTTCTCCACAGCTCTGATTGACAGCTGTAACATCCAACTAGGAGACCCCTACAGCTGTCAATCAGAGCAGAGAGGAGGGGTTGTGGAGAAACTTATGGAGAGGCTAGAGAACACTTCAGGGCACTTGTGGCAGTCATGCATGGGAAATAAAACTGTATTATCTGACAGCTGCTGATAGTGAAATCATGGCCAGAGGTATGTTTGATCTTCACTCCATCACCTGTCCCTACTTAGTGCTGAAAGCAGTTTTGCATGGTGGAAACTGCTGACAGGTTCCTTTTAACCCCTTAGTGATCGGCCTATTTTGTGCCTTAAGGACCAAGCAATTTTAATTGTCTCATTGCAAGAGCCATAACTCAGCGACATAGTCATGTAAAGGGTTGTTTTTAGTGGAAGGAGTTGTATTTTTTAATGGCACCAATCTGGAAAGCAGATATAATGTTGTAAAACTTTTAATACATCTTTTTTGGAGGGGAGAGATGGAAACTGCCCCTAGAAATTCCACCATTGTTTTTTGGGTTTTGTATTCACAGCGGTCAGCATTCGGTAAAAAAAAACAATCATTTTTTTTATCTAGATCAGCACAATTACTGCAATACCAAGTTTATATAGGTTTTAAATTTTTTACTAATTTAACACAAAAACTATGTTTCTAAAGAAAAACAATTGTATCTGCATTGTCACGTCCTAAACTCCATAGCATTTTTATTTTTCTAGCAACTATGCTACATTTTTTGAGGGAAGAGTTGTAGATTTTATTGGTACCAGTCGGAGGTACATGTGACTTTTGGATTGCTTTTTATTGTGTTTTTTTGGGAAGTGAACATAAAAAAAAACCATTTCTGGCATTACTTTTATAAATTACTTTTAGGGCTCAGTCACACGGGCATTTTTTCGCACGACTGTTTGTGCGCAAAACTGATGCGCACAAAAAATCGCATGACCGAAGCCAGCGTCACAGCTGATAAAAATGCTGCTAGCAGCGTTTATCAGCCCAAAGGGCTCGGTCACACGGGCGTTCTCCTGAACTGCTTTCTGCAGTATCCAGCAGGCGGGGATTTAAAATGGGCTGCCTCTGATGGTCAAAGTGCTCAGCCATTCAGAGGCAGCACTCACTCACCCATTCATGAATTCATAATTTGGGTGAGTGCTGCCTCTGATTGGCTGAGGCCTGGAACCAATCAGAGGCAGCCCATTCAGCAGGCAGGGATTTTAATACTACAGAAAGCAGTTCAGGAGAAGAGTCGGCTGGACGCGGTTGAATCCCGGCAGCTGCAAAAAGGTGAGTATATTTTTTTTTTAATTTTTACACTTTTTTTGGATGCTTTTCAGGGAAGGGCTTATATTTGAAGCCCTTCCCCGAAAATTAATACAGCAATTGCCGGCAGCCCATTGCTTTCAATGGAGCTGGCTGTATTGCCGGCTCCATTGAATTCAATGGGAGAACATCCTTCTCCTCTGCCACAGCTGTGACAGCTGTGGCAGAGGAGAACGATCTTTAGTATATGTTCTCAATGGGGTCGGCGCTGCTGCCGCCGGCCAATTGAGCACACATACAAGAACACCGATTTGTGCAGAACACAGTTACATGCGTTCTGCGAATCGTTGTGTCATATAATTTTCGGCACATCCACATAAAAATCGGACATGTGACCGATCCCATTGCAAAGCATTGGGTATATATATATGCAGATCGAAAGCGCATCTGCAAGTCAGGCAAAAAAACGCCCGTGTGACTAAGCCCTTACTGTGTTTACCATGCAATAACAAAACATTTTCACTATTTAAGTCATTATAAACAAGGTAATACCTATTATATGCTGTTAATTTTTTTATTGTATTTCATCCATTTTAGGGTGCCTACCCACTTGCGTTTTTTTTCCTGCGATGCTAAAATGCGTTTTGCGTTTTTTCTCAAGAGCAATTAGTATAGAATGTGTTCTTGTCCATCTGGGGTTTTTTTTCCGTTTCATGGGGTTTTTTCACATAGGAACTGTCAGTTGCATTTGTCTCCTTATTTTTCTCTTAATGCACCCATGACTGCAAAAATGCAGCGCCTCATGTTGTGCTCCGATATTAATGCGCAAAAACGCGCGGAAAACGCCGCGTTTTTCACGCGCGAAAATCGGCAACGCAAGTGGGTAGGCACCCTAAGACGGGCTTTTGTGAGAAAAAATGTATATTTTTAACTGGATTTTTTTTCCTTTCAATTAAACTTTGCTGAACTTTTTTAAAACTATTTTTAGGTCCTCAAATGGAATTAAAGATGTGATCATTCAATTGCTAGGATAGTACACTGCATTACGTACATAGAGCATTCTACAATGCCTGACATCTGCCTGCTAGATTATGCTGGAGATGGGGTCTAATAGGCTGAGTTACATAGCAGTCATAAAGGTCTTTGTCAGGCCTCTGGCTGCCATGAAAGTTCATTGGTGTCTTGCGTGATGGGTGAGAAAAGGATCCCCCTACCTCTGTCATCTGCCTAAATACAGCAGTTGCTATTGATTGTGGCAAGTAAGGGGTTAAACTGCCAGGATTTTAGTTTTCTCCATCCCTGGTAATTGCAGCAGGGGCCTGGCTGTCAGTAGTCAGCTAAACCATGGCCTTAAAAAGATGTATGTGCAGGTTTAAAGACCATTAGTGCATTCAATAAAAAAGGCATATTCGGCGTCACTAAGTGGTTAATTATGTTGTTGGAAATTGTTATATGGGTGATACTAGTCTAACTATTATTTCTTACCTTGTGCTTAATAAAAGAGCTATGAAGATTTAATGAACTTTGTCATGATCTGCTGTCATTTTGCCACATATACCTAGACATGGGCAACACAAGTGTTTGGATTGCCTCGCAGCACAAGAAAGACGCCGGAATGAGACCGGCATATCGCCAGTCTTTTCAATGGGACCAACGGCAGCAGCGCTAGCCCCATTGAAAAGATATGGAGAATGTCCCGGACTTCTGCCACAGCTGTCACAGCTGTCACAGCTGTGGCAGAAGTGCAGCATGCTATCCCATTGCTTTCCCGCGGGGATGAAGGAAACTACTGGCACAGCTGTCACAGCTGTCACATCCTTGGCAGAAGTCCGCGGTATTCTCCATAACTTCTCAATAGGGCTAGCGCTGCTGCTGCTGGCCCCATTGAAAAGACTGTCGATATCCCGGCGTCATCCCGTTTTTTTTCTCGCACTGCGAGGCGAGAGTTTTCACTCGCTCTCGCAGCACAGTGGAGAAGAAACCGCCATGGGTGTCCGCCCTAATAGCGAGAAATGGCACCCATAACTCAGGCCATCGCCTCTCCCAGCCTCCCCTCGTTTATCTCAGTAATGATGCTGGTGGTTGCTGGTAATGGCGATCACAGAGCCCCCAGAAATGCGTCCCCTGCGGCATTCTGCTGCTCCGCCGGCCGGAAGTGAGGTCAAAGATTCCACAGCGGCCTAACCAGAAGTTCTAGGACTAGACGCTCTGTGCCAGAGTTCTGTTGTTTTGGCCTACAGACCTCCGACACAGAGTGTCTACACTACAGCAATGTTTTATCCGGTATTATTGTATCTTGACACCATCGGAAGCTAGGGGTTTGACAGGAGGAAGGCGCCTCTCACACCCCTAGCTTCCGATTGGCAGTTTTCTCAAGGGTGGTAGCAGCAGAGTCATCATGAATGTCTGCGTGGCCTGGAGGCTTAGCATGAGGGTTACTTGTCCTGTTAGGCTTACATTTTATGTAAGCCTAATAGGAAAATAATCCCTTACCCTAACCCTCCAGGCCTGGCAAAATAAAATGCAACATTACATCCAGACGCTGCTGCTAATACCTCTGCAGCAGCGGCTCTCGTGCTGGCACTGCCACTCGCTCCAGCTCCCTCCCTGTCCTGCCATTGCCGCCTGTCCTAGTGGCGCTGCTGTTCCCTCCAGCTCTATCCCTGTTCTGCCGCATGTGCTGCAGGCTGTCCTAGTGCTGCTGGCGCTCCCTCCAGCACCCGCTGTCCTACCGGCTGCGCTCCCTGTCCTGTCCTGCCGCCGGTGCTCCATCTGTTGCTGCCGTCGCCGCTCCCTGTCCTTGTGGTGCCAGCACTGCATGTGTTTTTGCCGAGGCCGCAGGCTCTTCTCGGGCCGCCGACGCTCCCTCTGCTTCGGCCCCTGCCTCTTCTGATGCCGCCGATGGCTCAACCGCCGATGCTGGCTCTCCTCAGTCCACACCTGCCCCCAGCCAATTGCAAGCTGGGAGCATTACTGAATGTCAAACTCCTGTATTATGTCGCCAACCCTTCCAGTGGCGACATAATACAATAATACTGTTTTATCCTCGGCTACTGCACCTGGCTTTGCAGGAGCCGAGGATGAAACATCCTTCTTGGCATGCGGACCCGTGTCAGGGAAAATAGCTACGCATGTCAGTGCTGACACACGTGTCATAGGTTCGCTATCACGGACCTAGATGATTCCTAAAGATTACCTACCGAACACAATGACATTGGAAATTAGAATTGATGAACATAGAATTAGTAGTTAACACAGGTAATACATAATATAGACCACAGGTAATACATAATATAGACCATGGTTAATATATTGTTTGCTATGCATTTCTTAAGTGTGTAGATTAACAAAGATAATTTAGTTGGCAGAAGTCTGCAGGAATTATTAGTCTAAGGAGGGAATGTTCTGCTTGGCACGTATTACATGTGGTTTAGAGTATTCCTATATTACCAGTGATAGTTATCTTCACCAACATCCTTACAAGAAGTACTCAACTTGGCATTGTGACTCCCAAGAGGATTCACGTTTACTTCTGTAGTGACAGCGGGGGATAACTACTAAAACTAAAGGATGAAACAAGCTGCGTGATTAGATGTGGTACGAGAGTTGGAGAAACAATAGACAAAAAATTCAGACACAACAGTGAGCAGCAATAAAACAAGGAAGCAGACAGTATTAAAGTCAGACAAAATCAGGAGACAGAACCAAGAATCAATCAGACCAAAGCACAGAATTAAAACAGAAATTAAAAGCAAGGTCAGAAGCAAAATCAGCATTCAGAAATAACTAGAAATGCGTGAGCCAGGATTTACTCTAGTCGCGCATTGAGAAAGAAAGAAAGAAGACACTTTTTGCATTGGTAATAACATCTGAGTATCAATAAGCATCAACACATACACACTATGTGAAACATAACTAGTGTAATATGCATTTTTACCCATTTAAAATATTAAAGCCATCAAACTGTAGCCAGACTAGCATGTACGAGCTCATAAATGTGAGCTCTGTCATTTACCACATTCCCTTACCATATGTGTGACCTGAACTGTATTATCAATGGCCATGTTGGAGTTTGCCACTGTCTTGTTGTTTATTTGTTAAGTCGCTTCCGACTATTCGTGCCCTCATGGACCAGTCCATGCCAGAGCTTCCTATTGGCTGTCGCCACCCCCAACTCCACCAAGGTCCCTCCCGTCACCTGAGGGATATCATCCATCCATCTTGCCCTTGGTCAGCCCCTCTTCTTTTTGCCTTCCACTTTCCCCAACATCAGCATCTTCTCCAAGGTATTCGGTCTTCTCATTATGTGGCCAACGTACTTCAGTTTTGCCTTTAATATCCTTCCCTCCAGTGAGCAGTCTGGCTTTACTTCCTGGAGTATGGACTGGTTTGATCTTCTTACGTTCCAAGGTGTTCTCAGCGTTTTCCTCCAACACCACATTTCAAAAGCGTCTATTTTCCTTCGCTCAGCCTTCCTTATTGTCCAGCTCTCACATCCATAGGTTACAATGGAGAATACTATTGCTTTAACTATGCGGACCTTCGTTGTCAGTGTGATGTCTCTGCTCTTGACTATTTTATTGAGATTGGTCATTGCTCTCCTCCCAAGAAGTAACGTCTTCTGATTACCTGGCGGCAGTCTGCATCTGCAGTAATCTTCGCGCCTAGAAATATGAAGTCTGTCACTGCCTCCACGTTTTCTTCCTCTACTTGCCAGTTGCCACCGTCTTACCAACCATAAATGGGACTGTCACATCGACATTGTTCTTGCACTCTTTTGTCCTGTTATGAGCTAATCACATTTATTTGCAAGACCTGTAAAGTCTAAACCATTACCCACCTTTTACGCAATGGTCACAGATGAGGATGCTGAGCATAGTGCCACATTGATTCCGGAGTCTAAGACTATAATTGGGGTTGTGTTGTGTGTCTCATGGTCTGTAATTGTTGTGAGGTAGTAACATAGTGGCTGTGATTGCAGCAGTATCAGTGAGCCTAATATTGACTAGAGAACAGGAGTCATACATGCTGTGCTGTGGAATTGGAGTTGGTCCAGCGAGCATAAGGCTAAGTCAAAAACCCTAAGATCCTGTGAGTGGTGATCTACTGCCCTGGCCTTTTCTCCTGTGTACTGTGCCTTTTTGTGGAGCTGCAACCCAGAGAGTCCCCTTCAGCAAGTGTTCCTAGCAAAGTGTGGTGATTTCAGATCGCTAGTTAGAGGTCTGCACCACGGACTACTCAAGGTCTAGAAGAACTTCCAAGAGCACCAAATCCTTGTTGTGGTTTTAACTAATGTTAGTGTGTTGTTGTTAGCCATTTAGTCGTCCTTGATCCTTGGCAACCCTATAGGCGAGCTTCCTTCATGTTTTTCGGTTTTGCACTGCTTTTTTCAGCTGTGTGATATCCATGCCAGTATCAGCTTTGACAGTATCAGCCATCGTGTCCTTTGATGCCCAGCTTTGTCCCTGATCTGTCCAAGCATTATAGATTTTTCTAGCGGCAAAAAATCCATGATCCTGAGCCCAGTCATCTTGCCCTCCAGTGATATATCGGTTCTTATACGATTCAGGACATCTCTGTGTGTTACTCTCACCATCCAGGGTATACACAGCAGCTTTCACCAGCACCACAGCTCCAACGCATCAATCCTCCTTATATCAGCTTTTTTTGCAGTCCAGCTTTCACATCCATACATGGCTATGAGGAAAACGATGGTTTGCACTATCCTGCATTTAGTTGCGATGCCGATATCCCTACTTTTCCAGATTTTGTGTAATGTTAGTGTAGGGACCCACAATAAATGAGGACCAGTGACGTGGGTTGTGGGCTCACATATTTTGGCCAAAATATCAATTTACCTAAAATACCAATTTGTCACAGATGGGAAAGGGGAGAGATCGGGAGACCCTGATCTATGCTGCCTCTATCACCTAAAAAGGGCAAAAACTGAAAGCCAGTATGAGATCTCATCACAACACAATTAGACAGGGAAAGACAGAATTACCTGTGGAAAAACATTTTTCTAGTCACGGACACAACATAGAACAGATGAGAGTTATCATACTGAACAGCAACTTCAAGTCGCAGCATCAGAGAAGAATTTGGGAGAATAAATTTATGGCCATTTTTGATACGCTCAAAAATGGAATGAACCTTGGAGCGAAGTTCTTGCATCAGTGGAGAATATGAAAGGAGATCAGGACAGGTGTCCTTAAGCAGAGTACCCAGGGGGTGTGTGGAGACGCCTGGGGAGTGAGTGGGCGGGGGGTGGCAATGTCTGTCCCCAAGGAGAGCACCCAAAAGGGGTGCTATTCCCAATCATGGTTTTACAGACTTAGTAAAAAGTCATACATTGATTTTAAGGAATGCTGCCATCCAATAGGTGGCGCTGCCGAAGTATTTTTCATCTTCCTTATTTGTAGGTCTAAAGGAGAGATAACACACAGGCCTGTGACTCCCTAACACCAATTTATAAATCATAAACCTGTCATATTTCTTACCTAAGGGGACTAACTAAGTATTTACTTCTCTGCTCATCATGTCTGGTATTGTTTTAAGTGCAAATTAGTCTAACTGTGTCTGTGCCTTTTCATATGTGTGCATTTGTATTTATATATTTGCCCCATCCAGATCTGTTTCATTAAGCCTGAGGAAGGATCCTGAGAGGTCCAAAAGCTTGCAACTACATCATGTATTTTTGTTAGCCATTAAAATATACGATATCTACTAGATTACTTGGTTTCTATTACTGAGAACAATCACATTATCACCGATTTGTCACAGATCGACTATTCCAAGTGCTCTCACCGCTGGGAACACTTGTCACGGCAGACCCTTGATAGATCACTCCACAGAATTGCAAGCACAGGGTCATTAGAGTATAGGCAGATTTGTACCCAGCTTTCCTAGGCTTCTGCACGCATGCAGAACAAAAGCTCAAATCACTACCTGATCCAGTCTGACGCCTCCTACACGCTACAATACCTGCACACACTCACTGCTAGCACCAGGTTTTGTTTCCTCGGGTAAGCTGGAACCCACACCTACAAATTAATAACACAAACTTTGGAGTTATGGTTCGTTTTAAAACAGACAAGGTTTGACTAATAAATTGCAAATTTATTTTTAAAAAGACTAGCAGTGCTAAAGATTTATATACATATATATATATATCTTTATATACACACACGCACACAAAAAGATGTTACAGTGGAGATAAAATTTGCAGGTATATACTTACTCCAAAGAAAAATGATAAATTAGCACTGAATCAAAACCTTCTAAAATTTTTGCAGTGATCTTAAGGATTATTTCTTTAATTCTGGCACACATATTTTAAATATCCCACCACTGCCACCAATTTGTCATGGATGTTAGAGGGAAGAGATGGGGAGACCCCGATCTATCCTGCCTCTATCATCGATTTGTCATGGATCAACTATTCCAAGTGCTCTCACTTCAAAATATCAACTAATACCTCGTATTTATCAACAACATGCAGTGCGGTTTTGAATGCTTCAGGAGCCCAGGGTGCCAGTGTGGTTCACCTGTGAGATGCAGGGCAGGCTGCTGGATTCAAATATGGCGTCACTGATAGGTTGTAAGCCTGCCTGGTGCACTACATGTATTATGTGGTCTGACATCATGTATCTACTCTTTTGTGCAGGAATAAATACAAAATAGCTCCCCCCACCCCACACAACCAAATATAAGGAGGGTTTGTGAGTGGCTGTTTCCTCAGTGTCCTTCACATATGTTCATTACTCCTCCATTTAGCATTCTGGCTATCTGCAAGTTGGGGGATAAGTGATGTATATGCCTGCCGTCTTGTATCAGTATATCAGTAAGTATATGGCCGCTTTCTGTGATTTTATTGTCTGTTTCATAAATCCTTAGGCATAACCCATTGCCCTGAGTTTTCCTGTTCAAGTTAGAGTCCTGTTAAAGAAACAAAGATTGTAATGGGTAAACGAAGTGCCTTGCAAATAGGCCATAACCATTAATCTGTGTACCCTCAGTGAGAGACTGTTTGCTGCTAACAGTATCCACCAAGCTCAGCGTGCCCATTATAAACTGTGACCACCAAGTTCTGTATCTTTAAAAGATTGTAACCATCAAGTTTGTATCAGTTGTGACAATAACTGCTACACTTTGTGC